>NC_080171.1:47775068-48075068 GCF_950295315.1 Erinaceus europaeus
GAGGCACTGGGTGCAAGCTCTGCGGGCTCCTTCCTGGGTGCTTTGTCCAGACCTGGCTCCACCTGGACCCACTGTAAACCAATGTCTCATAGTATTCTTGCCATCTAGGATCCATCACTTCTGGACTGTTTTCTACATGCCTAAACCTTTCCTTGTTACCATCAAGGTTGTGTGGGAGAAAGCCTCAGCAAAGCGGGACCTAGAAAAGGGAGGGGGCGGGGAAGGTTCCCTAGCTCTATAAATAGGACACATGCAAAATAGAAATCATGCAGTACCCTAGGCGGAGCCCCTACAAGGGCTTTGAAAAGTGGCTGGAGAGGTCAGTGGATCAAGCTGTGGATGCTAGCAACCCTGGTTCATAATTCCTCACCCAACTCCTCAGGCTTGAGTCTTTGAAAGAATTGTCTCTTTTCTTTCTAATTCCCAAAGTCCTCTGGTCTGGGACTGAGTAGAAGAGCTGTAATCCAGCAGAGTCAGTCACTACAGCAACTCTCCAACTGCTGCAAAAGCTCTCAGTGAGTTAACTTCCAACAAAAAGGATCTCTCTCACACAAAGCAGCCTGTTTCCTTTTGCTATCTCCATCCCACCTTCCTTTCCTACAATACCCAAGTCCTTAGCTTGTGTTGTTGCTTTATTCTTTAGCACCTTAGATTTCAAAGGGACCACAGAAAGGAAAGATAGGATTGAGGAAAGAAAAAAGAAAAGGCATGAGTGTGTTGTTATAAGGGGGAAATATGAAGACAGATGCATTTGGGTGTGTGTTAAAAATTCATCTCCTTCAGAAACTGTCTGCTTTAGACCAAAACCTACTTAAGTTATTCTGAAGACAGGAAACTGGGAATTTCTGTGGAAATGAACAATGACAAAATAAGCAAAGGTATGCTGGATGCCCCTCTTTTTCCCCTATGTTACCTCAAATACATAGAAGATACTTCTCCCTTCAGTTTGGTCACTTGGTGCCCTCTCACTCTGGCACCCTGGCTGCCTGAGTGTGTTAAGAGTCTCACTCAAAAAGGCCACTAAGGACAGGTTCTCAGAGTGTCTAGCAGAGCCTGGGATAGGCCTGGGGGCTAGGATAAGGCTGATGGCACAAGGAGTGCTTTGGGATTGCCAGGGAGGAATGATCTGATCATGCTTCTTTCTTCCAAGTCCCTCTTCTGGTCATTTAAAATCCTGGGTTTATATTTCTAATATAAATCTAGATGCCTTAGATTTTAAAAATGAACATCTAGCAATGTGTGTGTAAGGCTTCCTTCTCCTTTTTGTTTTTTCCTTCTTCGCAGGGTTACCAAGACTGTAGAGGAGGTTTTGAGGAGAGGATGAAATTGACCAGTTTATTTTTGTTAATCAGGCACAAAAACAGCATAAATAATGACTCTCCATTTTTAATAAACAGTCATTTCACTAAGAACTGGGTAGGACTGAAAAATCACTAGTACTCATGAGCTAACTAATTCTGTCCCTTTAAGAGAAAATCCATAAAGCTCTTCTATCAGCCAGTGTCTGGGAAAGAAGCAAACTAACTGCTTGGAACAAAAGAGACAAAGAGGCCAAACAAAAAAACAAACAAACAACTCCCCCCCCCACCCCACCCCCCACCCCCAGACAACAATAGACTAGACACAGCAAGTGCAGTTACTGCCTGGCCTGCCTGCTGCTGTCGACTTGCCAAGTCGTCAGGCATTTGGCTGGAGACTTTCTCTCTCAACCCTCTCCCACCCCTATCCCCCCACACCCCCAGTCCTTTCTGTCTTTCTCTCAGTGTGACTCTCTGTGTCCCTGTCTTGGGGTCTGGCTCTGTGTTTTGTCCCAGTCTGTTTCTGTTCTGCTTGTGCTTTCATTGGATGTCGCTCTCGCTCTCTGTCTCAGGCCTTCATTCTCATACCCTCTCTCTCTCCCTCATTTATTTGCTAGGTCATTTCTGCTGTACCTCCTAACTACCTTCTCAGTAGTTCTGCTTCTATGAGTCGTCGTTGCTATGGCCTATTTTGTATTCTGTTTGCAGCACTCTTGCCAAGAGTATCCCAAAATCCATTCACACTTTGGTTTTCAAACATTCCTCCTGTTCAGGTCTTTGCTCTTTTGTGGCAAGGTTTCTGGCACACTCTCCACTAACTCCCTTGTGCCCAGCAGCCCTTTCTCTGCTGTTTGGACTCTCACCACAGGCCTGCCTTTGCCTACTTTCTCCCCTCCCCCCCCTCCTGTAGCCAGCACCCCCACCACACCCATGCCCCCATCTAGCCTCTTTCTCCCTCTTCACTCTTCTCTGGCAGACTAAAATCTTTGTCTGGAAATTGCGTTTTCTCTACAAATTGCTTTTCTCTCTACTTTCACTGAAAGTGAGGAGAAGAGGAAGAAAAGACTAAGTCCACACTGCAGATAGCTAAGGCTGGAGCTTAGAACAAGCATCCCCTTGCCAGTAACCCTTTTGTGATAGCATCTCCTCCTGAAACATCTGTGTCTGGTCCAGGGAGACACAGGGAAAACCTGGTCACAGCTCTCCTCCACTGGGCAGCAGGTGGCTAATGGGGAGGGAAGCAACATTTACATCCAGGCATCCCCACTCTCCCCTTCTCAGGAAAACAAACAAACAAATAAATATCTGGCAGTGGAACTAAAAAGAGGCTTCAAATGACTGCTTGAAAAGAACTTTATGCAAGGAAAGTTGTCTCGGGGTAAGAGAATTTCAGCTATCAGGTAGATATAGGTAGGCACAGCTGAACTATTCAAAAGCAGATCTGAATATGCACAAAAATGCCCAGGACACAAAATCTTCCTTGGACTCCACCCCTTCTACTTCCTACTTTCTTTAGTAAACTCAAAGACATATGAAAACAACATTATTGGACAAATTTGGAGAGAAACCATGAAGCCTGAAAAATAGAAAACAGAAATAGAAAATTTACCCTCTTTGTTTGGTTGCTTAGTGATAAGGGCAGTAATGAGAAATGTCGATAATAATAAAAAAAAAAGCACACACACTTGCACATATACAGCTTAGTATATGTTTGTATATTTACTTGCTATAGGCAAATTAAGAGGAAGAGGGAGGGGTCTTTGAAATCAGATAAGCATTTTAAAATAATAACTAGACTATTATACCTACCTCACTGAAGACTAAATGGCATTGAACATATGAAAAAGCCAAGAGTAAAGTCTAGCAGACCATCTATGTTGTGAATCCTCCCTAACTCCTCACCTTTCTCATATACCTCTCCCCTCCCTCCCTCCCTCCTATCATTCATTCTTCTCACTTCCTGACTTCCTTCCTGAACTTTGTAAAGTACAAACCTAAGGAAAAGCATCCAATTTATCTCAATTTTCAAATCCTAAGGGACTTGCTAAGTAAATAATACTTGCTAAGTATTACTCAGAGTAATATATACCATATTATACCTCACTAAATAGGTGCTAAAATACCACCTGCAACAGTTTGTTCTTAGATAGGATAATTTGGCTCTATTATTCTACTCACTCCTTTGAATCTCTCTTTTCAACAATCAAGGGTGGGGAGAGAGAACCCCTGTTCCAAATCCAGCTGTTGGGCTGGTAAAATACCTCACTTGGATAGAGTGCTGCTTTGCTATGTGTCAGACAGAGTCCAGTCCCCACAGTGTTTGTTGCTGTGGTCTTTTTCATATATGTATATGTTCATTCTTGGAGCAAGGAAGCCCTGGTGATGACAAAAATAAATTCAGCTACTGACTTATTCTTATTTGAAACTGCATGCCTAAAAAAGCAGAGTATCTCTGCTTTGGAAACTGGATATTAAAAATCTCACTATAGGGCTGAGAGACAGTTCATTCAGTGCACACCTTACCTTTCTAAAATCATGGATTTCCACCTGGGCACTACATGGGTGCATCATTTCTCTCAGGACCTGTAGAGCTCTGTGGATGGTGGGACAGCTCTGCAGTCTTCTCTGTCTTTCTGTCTCTCTGAATGAAAAAGTCAGCCCAGAATTTGTGGAAAATCACACATATGTAAGTTCCTCAACACCACAAGGAAGAAAAAAAAAAAAGAAGAAGAAAGAAAGAAAGCACACTAGGGCTGCCAAAGATTTGACTCAGTGGGTAGAATGCAGGACTTGCATAGTAAGTAAGACTGGTTGAATTCCCAGCACCACATATGCCAGAGATGTAATTCAGACACATTCTCTTTTGTTCTCTCACTCTCATAAAGTAATAATTAAAATAAATCTTAAAGAAAAAAATCACACTATGACCAAAAAGTCTAACAGAGAAGCAGAAAATATGTCCTAATGAAATGTGCTCCTGACCCATACTTTCCAATTGGGAATGCTGTTTTCTTGGTATTCTGACCTTGTCTAAATGACTGATATTTTCCTTCTCCAGAGGAATCACTCTCTAAGTCTCTGGAGCAATGTTCTGGGACACACTTCAGTGCATCTGGAAGCACTCACTGGTGGAGGCGCCTGCCCTGGCCCTCCACCAGTAACCATTGCTGGGATTTCCTCTCTTTCTCTTCTTTTCTTCTCTGAAAGCTGAATCAGGTTGTAATAGCAGCAGCAGTGAATAAGCCTGTAAGCTGTAAGTGATGGCTGGGGCCTCAACATCCGCTGATGGGAGAGTGAACATGGGAAAAATGTTCCCACCTTACACTTCCTTTATCCTTGGGCCTTATTGTCTGTTCTATGGATACTCCATTTCCACATTTCACTGATTTCCTGAACATTTTCCTGTTTTATCACACCCTTAAAAATCACTGAAAGGCGCTGACTGATGTTGAAGTATTTTCTGGGAGAGTGGACAGTCCCTCAAGGACTCAGCATTTTTAAATTTTATTTTCTGCCTTTCTCTCTTTTTTCCTGACTTCATCATGAGGTCTCTGCAACTAATGACAAGAACATAGGAACCAGTGAAGTTCTTCATTCTTTGGGCACCTGATTTCCATGGGATACCTTTCTTTGAACTACAAATAGAGCTGTTTAGCACCTCTTCTTACTGTGGATTTCAGCCCCCATCCACCACACACCCTTGAGCAGTGAGCAGCCTGCACAACCATGGAAACTCTGAATTCCCAAATTCTATCAGGTACAAGTGTTGTTGGGAACTTAGTCACTTAGTAATGTTCACCTAAAATGGAAAAGACCACAAAGTGTGATGCCCAAAGACTATCAGCCTCTAAAGCTTCCTAAGGCTTTGTCTTTTATCTTTTTTAGGTTCCTGTCCAGAAAGGAGCCTGAGATTAGGTTTCCCTTATTTTCTCTTTGACCTATATTCCCCATCGACTAAGTCTTCACTGTCATCCCAGTGGCAGGAAGGCATTTGTTGTTGCAATGAGTGCAATGGGTACTCATGTCTAAAAGAGACACCCAGGGTCTGAAAAATAGCTCACTTGGATAGTGCACTGCTTTGCTGTGTGTGTAACTCACATCCCTGTCCTGCTACCCTGCCTTAGAGGAAGCTTCTGTACTATGATCTCTCTCTCTCTCTCTCTCTCTTTCTTCACCCCACCCCTGTCCCCCTTTGTTTCTGTCTCTTTCTATATGGATAGGCAATCCTGGAGCTGCTAAACCCTAATAATTACAAATAATAAATTAATAAACAAATAAATGAGTAATCAGTAGCTCCTCCTCAGGTCTGTACTCATCTTTGTTCCCAATGGGTCAGTTTTTATGGTTAAATAACTGATTTCCTGGACACCTTAGTATTACTACTTACCCAACTAAAGTTGGAAAAATTGTCATATGTAAATGCCACCAGCAGATTAACAAATCATAAATTATATTGACCTGAGTTTGGCAGTGTAATATCCATTTATCACGAGGAAAATGTTTGAAGGGCAGTCAGTTTTCTTTTTAAGAGAAGGGCTTGCTTCTGATTGCTAAGTTGTAGCAGTTCTGTAATGACCCTATTCTATAGAACAAGAAACTTCCCAACTTAGGAGCCCCTGGAAAAGTACTTTATCTTCAGAGGTGACTCTCAATCCTGGTTGCACATTAGAATCACCTAGGGAGCTTTAAAAACTTACCAGTGCCTGGGCCTTTCCTCAATCCAATTAAATCAGAATCTCTAGGGGTGTAGTATGGGCATCGGTATTTTTTAAAAGCTCCCCTGGGTGATTCTGATGGTTAGCCAGGGTTGAGAACCACTAATTTATGGATGGAGAGCATAGTGCATTGTGGCAAGTAAAGCTCATTCTTTAGTAAGTATGTAACAAACACTCTTATTGTAGGAGGTGGTTTGATGGAGACAGAAAAAGCTAAAGTTGATGAATACTATATTCTGTGTGTTTAAGGGGTTGTGGGCAAATGCTAATGTACAGGTGTCAACAGAGCCTTTATGAAGCATGATCATTTTTTGCTACTGCAAATACTAGGAGACTGGAAAGTATAGCCCAGCCCCGAGTTCTTCTTCTTCCTCTTCTTTTTTATTAACAAAAGAGAGAGAGGCAACTCTAAATCATCATTCTGACAAATGCAATCTTGAGGATCAAACTCATGACCTTATGCTTAAGAGTCCAACACCTTACTTACCCACTGTGCCACCTTTGACTCTTGCTCTATTACCAAAGATGTGACGTTGGATAAATCTCTTTACCTCATAGACTCTTGAATTGGTCATCAGTAAAAAGGAAGTGAGTAAAATGAAAATGCTATGACATATATTGGCGTACTTTATAGCATAGTGCTAGATTTTCAGAAACATCTAAGTTTGGCCAAACAACTACCAAATTCTGTTGGAGGCTGGCTCACTTAACTCATGCATACCATTGACAACTGCCCTTCTGATGTTCTACCAAATCCCTTTCCAAAACCCCTAACTATCAGAGTGTTAATTTTTAAATAATACTGGGCTCCTTAATTCTCTCCCCCGGCCTCTTACAAATTAGCAGATGAAGGGAATGGAATAGTGGTAATGTCTATGAGCAGTGGGTAATGACTAACAGAAGTTTATCCAGTTGGATAAATGTCTAGTGGATTGCTGCTGGGGTCAGTGTTAGCTCTGGTCTTAATTAACATCTTCATTAATAGTGTGGGAGAGGGAATAAACAATAGCTAATGATATTTGCAGATGGTAGTAAATTTAGAGGTGTTGCTACTTCCAGTGAAAGCAGCAAGAGCCATGGGGATATGGGAGATGTGAACAAGAAGTGATTATAATGATGTTTGTTCTGGAAAAGGCAGAATGAAACATTTAGGGAGGGAAATGACAGGGAAACTGGGAAATGCCTAAAGAAATGGCCACAGCAATGATTTGTACCTTGAGTGTGCATTAGGCAAACAAGGCAGTTAATGGCCTTACAACTTCTAACGCAAGCACTACAATGTTATCGTGCACAATAATAACAATCATAACAACAATAGCATTAATAATATTCTATATTTATTGGGTGCTGGCAATATTCCAGACAGGGTTCCAGGTGGAAGAAATTTTTATCCCTAAAGCAGTGAAGCAATTGTCTTAGTGAATGCTGCTTATTCTGATAGTAGTCTTACTTTATGGTTCTTAGAATTTTAGGTGTGGTGACCTGGAAGGTGACTCAGTGGATAAGGGGTTGGACTCTGCAACTCAAGGTCCCAAGTTTGATCCCCAGCATTACAAGTGCCAGAGTGATACTCTGCTTCCCTCAATCTCTGAATCTCTCTCTCCCTGTCTCTGTCTCTCATTAATAAACAAATACTTAATAAATAAACAAAAAAGTTCTAGGTTTGAACCAACCTTTAGGTTTAAGGAGGAAGCAAGCAGTATAAAGAGGACTGTGCAAGTACAGTGGAAAATGTGGTACCCTCTCTTTTACCAGGCACATGAGCAGAATCTTTCTCTCTTCAATTTTTTTTTTCTGTTCCCAACTTGTCTACTCTTCTTTTTGTTTTAGCAATTGCTAAGTTAACAAGAATGGTGAAAGTAAACAGAACAATCACGTAAAATCTAAGGAAGAAATCAAGTAAAGGGGGGGGGGCTGGTAGTGATGCTGTTGGTTGAGTGCACACATACCATACACAAGGACTGGGTTCAAGCAGCCAGCCCCACCTGTAGCCCCACCTTCATCCACAAGTCATGAATCAGATCTGCAGATGTCTCTCTTTTTCTCCCTGTCGGTCTCTTCAACCCCCCTCCCAATTTCTTTATGTGCTATCAAAATGCAAAGAAAAAAGTCATTGCTGGGAGCAGTGATTCATAATGTCAGCACCTAGCCCCAGAGATGGCCCTGGTGGCAGAAAAAAAGGAAGGAAGGAAAAAAGAAAGGATGAAAGAAAGAAAGAAAGAAAGAAAGAGGAAAAGTAAAGAAAGGAAACAAAAACAAAAAGAAAGAATGGAAGGAAGGAAAGAAGGAAGGAAGGAAGGAAGGAGAAGGGAAGGGAAGGGAAGGGAAGGGAAGGGAAGGGAAGGGAAGGGAAGGGAAGGGAAGGGAAGGGAAGGGAAGGGAAGGGAAGGGAAGGAAAGGAAAGGAAAGGAAAGGAAAGGAAAGGAAAGGAAAGGAAAGGAAAGGAAAGAAGCAGTACCAGGAGATAGTCTATTCAGTAGATTTGCCATGCACACAATTTGCCATTCACAACAACCAAAGTTCCAGCCCACTGCCACCACATGGGAGCACCTCAAAGGAGGTTAAGGGGTGGGAGAAGGAGCTTCACAAGCAGTGGAATAGTGTTGTGGTGTTTCTCCTAATTTTTTTTCTTTCCTTCTATACTCTACCCCCACTCTTAATCTAAAAATAAAATTAGTTTTCTAAGAACAGTGGAATTGTAGAAATTAATAAAGAAAGAGAAGAGAAAGAGAGAAAGAAAGAAGGGAAGAAAGAGAGAAAGAGAGAAGGGAGCATGGAAGAAAGGCAAGAAAAAGACATGATGTAAGAAATAAATAGGGAGAAGGAAATAAGAAAGAATAAAGGAAGTGATAGGGAAGAGAAAACTAATATTTATTACAGAACCACAGTTCTAAGTCATGCAGTGACACAATGTGCAGAACTAGGTACATTTCACAGTTTTTCTTGTTTAGCCTTAGCAAATTCAATTCTCACAATGGCTCTATCACTTAGTTATTAGCCTTCACTTCAGTAAATGGAAAGAAAAGAAAAGCTTAGAGAGGTTGGCTTATTGACTAAGAATACACAGTTGGTTGATGAAGTGAAGTTTTAGACTCTGGTTGGTTTGCTTCTAAGTTCATATTCTTTCCATCATATATATATAATTTTCTTTTCTTTCAATTTAGCCTTGTCCAGCTAATAACAATATACAGCCACATAGAAAGCCAGAAGATAAAAATCTTTATAAGAGAATAACACTGAGGGGCAAAGGGATTAAGGAAAAGTAGCCAGTACACATCTACAGCCCAATTCAATATGATTAAATTATTTATAATTATACTTTGAAATTAGGAAAGATGGAATCTGTAAACAAAAAGGCTTCAAGACAATGGAAGCCATCATAATGTGGATCTGACCTTGAGGGAATTTGGCAGAGAACATTAGTGTCTGAGAGGAAAGTAAACTGAAAAGAAAAACATTTGAATTCTATAAAAGCCAAGACTCTTCTTGGCAAGTGTGAAGCTCACGGCCAGATGGGTGCCAAAGGTCTTGAAAATTGTGTCAGAGAATCTTCAAGAAGTTGAAAACATGTGGCCTAGGCATGCTGCTTCCCCTCCCCCAACCTCACTATGAAATAGAGCTCCAAATGCCAGCTTAAGTTTAGAATTCAGAACTGAAAATTTTAAATTGAGTTATACATTTCAGAGAAGAGGTATAAATATATAATGTATGGCTTACAGAGTAAATATTGTACAAACACCCAGACAAATATGACTTTGATAAAACTTTGTCAAGAAGTCCCCTCCCAAAATGTAACCATTTTCTTGATATTTCTTATATCTTTTCTTTCTTCCCTTCTTGTATTAGAACTTTCTTCCTTTTTTTTTCTTTTCTTTTGAGAAGAGAGAGAGAGAACCACCATATCACTCTGACACATAAGACGATGGCGCTCAAACTTGGGTACTCATGCTGAGGAAACCAATGCTTTATTCACTAGACCATTTTTATAACCTTTCTTTTACTTTTTTTTTTTTTAATACAGCACCAGGAAAGCCTTGTAGAGCAATTTCCCTCACCCTCTCTCTTTAATCTTTATTTATTTATTGGATAGAGACAGCCAGAAATTGAGAGGGAAGGGGAGACAGGGAGGGAGGAAGGGAGAGAGGAAGGGAGAGAGAGAGAGAGAGACCGACCGACCTGAAGCCCTGCCTCACCACTTATGAAGCATTTCCCCTGCAAGTGGGAACCAGGGGCTCAAACCTGGGTCCTTGTGCACTATAACATGTGCGCTCCACCAGGTGTGCCACCACCTGGCCCCTGCTCTCTCCAACTCTAACTCTTACCCTCCACCTAAAAAAAAAAATTCCACTGTTGATGGTGTGGAATTGTACATACCAGGAAACCCCAGTGAAGCCCTGGAGAGCAATAATAACAATAAATAAAAAATAAGAATAAAAGAGAGAAAAAAGAGAAAGACACCAAAGTTCTACTTCACCATTTATGGAGCTCCTCTGGTACTGCCTGTCCATGTATACCTGAGCTTCACACAGTGGGCTTGACCTACTTACTGAGCTATTTCCTGGCACTTTCTACATTTATTTTTATTTTCATTTTAGCTTTATTTTCATTTTATGTATGTCTAGTATTGCTTATTTTTTCTTTCTATTTTATTAGATAGAATAGAGAGAAATTGAGAAGCAGAGGAGAGACATAGAAGGAAAAAAGAGAAAGAAAGACTCTTGTAGCCTTGCTTCATCACTCATGAAGCATTCTCCTGCAGGTGGGGAGTGGGGGCTTGAACCTGGGTCCTTGAGCACAGTAATACATACACTCAACCAGGTGCACCACCACCCTATCTCCTAATTTTGAACTAAATATAAGTGAAATTATATTACATGTACTCTTTTATAATTTGCTTCTTTCTTTCAGTCATATATTATAAACTACTATATATTATTAACAGTCTATAATGCACTTAGCCATTTTTACCTTTGAGGACTTTTGTTTCTGGTTTGGAACATTCAGAAACAATTCTGATATAAACTTACTGTGCATGTGACTTATGCAATATCAAGAGTTTTCCTAAAACAGGATAAGAAAATTCCCACCCCGGAGTCAGTGATAGCTCAGCAGGTTAAGTGCAGGTGGCACAAAGCACAAGGACTGGCATAAGGATCCTGGTTCGAGCCCCTGGCTCCCCACCTGCAGGGGAGTCACTTCACAGGCGGTGAAGCAGGTCTGCAGGTGTCTATCCTTCTCTCCCCCCTCTGTCTTCCCCTCCTCTCTCCATTTCTCTCTGTCCTATCTAACAATGAGGATATCAATAAAACAACAACAATAATAACTACAACAATAAAAATAACAAGGGCAACAAAAGGGAATATATATATATATGTATATATATATATATATGTATATATAAAGAAAATTCCAACCCACAAGCCAAATAGAGCTACTACTTGTTTTGGAACAGTTTTTCAACTAAGAATAGATTTTTCTCTTTGTACATTATTAGGGAATGGACATCACTTGACATATACAAATAATATTAAATTTGAATCTTAATGTTTATAAAGGTTTATTGAAACACACTCAAGGTCCCTGTTTCTATATTGTCTATGCTATTTTCATTTAAGAGGAGAGGAGTTGAGTGGGTGGTTCAAGCACTATATAATCCCCCAAAGAATAAAATCTGAACTGACCTGGCGTAAGGTTCCCAGTTGAGTCTCTGGCTCCCCAGCTGCAGGGGAGTCGCTTCACAAGCTATGAAGCAGGTCTGCAGGTGTCTTTCTCTCCCCCTCTCTGTCTTCCCCTCCTCTCTCCATTTCTCTCTGCTCTACCCAACAGCAACAACATAAATAACAACAGTAATAACTACAACAATAAAAAACAAGGGCAATAAAAAGGGAATAAATAAATAAATATTAAAAATCTGAACTGACTACAGAAAATACAACTTATAGTGAAAATAAGAGACCCCCCACTTCTTTTAACTGTCAAGAGTTTCAACAGGATGACAATGGAATATTAAGTCAACTATTAAATATTTCTAAGTTTGAGGTGCTATGCACTGTACTCATTCAAGCCCAGGAATTGGTCCTCCCCAAAATATTTGTTCCCTTGAAGAAAATGTTTGCTGACTCCAGTTCTAGAGCATATTTCTAGAAAAGAAGCCACAGGGATCTCAGATAAAATAAGTTGTTACAGGCAAAACAGTTAGCACAACAATGTCTGCTAACTTGTAGTAATAAATACAAGTCTCTAGAGGCTCACTTCTCTACTACCTTCAAGGTGAGTTTCCTTATCCACAAGAGGTTAGTTTATAGACTCTCTTTCCAAAAAAGTCAGATACTCAGCTGGATATGAGTTACCATAGAAGCTTATGATATTTGACTTTATACTACTACAACCCTATCCCTTGGGACATATGCATTAAAATGAAAGATCTTTTTAAAATATTTATTTATTTATTTATTTTAGACAGAGATAGAGAAATTAAAAGGGAGATTAAGAGGGAGAGAAACAGAAAGACACCTGCAGCACCGTTTCACCACTTGTGAAGCTTCCTTCCTGCAGGTGGAAACTGGAAGCTTGAGCCTGAATGTTGGGAAAGTGTGCAGATGTGGTCGAACACTGGCAGGGCCCACAAACCACTATATTTCCATGCAAGTATTATTTACAGATCTCCACCACGTATTGCTAATTCAATTAAAACCATTGCAACAGTTGCTAAGGATGCTTCCACCTTCCCAACATACCTTTTGCCTCTCTCCACCCCCTTTCCTAGCCAATCCTGTCCAGACTTGCCACTTCCAGAATCCTCCCATAAAAGCTTCTCCTATTTCCGCTTTTGCTCTTTTCGCTCTTTTCTCTTCCGCAACCCAACCTGGAGAAGGGCTGTTGGGTATAGTGGGAGGCGGCCATTTTGCTAGCTCCACGTGGCCACTGTGCCCACACCCAATTCTGGGGCATCCTCATGAATAAAGATTTGCATTCCCGCTCTACCACAAGTTCCTGGTCTCTTCTCTCTCCCCCTCACACAACCCGACACCTGAATCCTTCCACATTATATATGTGTGCTCAACCAGGTACACCATTACTTGGCCCTGAAATGAAAGATCTTTGAATAGAAATGACTTTTAAATCCAAAGGAATTAACATCCATAGGTATTATTTCTATTCCAAGTTGGAAGATTGTCTGAGGAGATTCAAAATTTCATAGAGAAAATATGCTAAAAATAAAGCAAAACATTAGAAGAATTTTATCAAATGGCAATGGCAAAAGAATAGACTTAGAAAACTAAAACTACCTGACATCAAGATGAATTATAACACTATAAAAAGAAAGGTGATACTGGCCTCAGTATAGGCAAATTTATTAACTAATGGAGTCCAAAAATAGGTTGACACATATATGGACAGCTGACTTCGACAATGACATGAAGGCAATGCGGTGGGGTAAAGATAGTCTTTATGGTATATGGTAGTGCACTATTAGACAATTATGAAGAGAAAGATGAATTTCAATCCATACCTTGCACCAGAGATAAAATATAATTCAAAGTGAATTATAGATTTCAAGGATGAAGCAATGATATCTCCAGAGAGAAAGTTCATTTTTATGCTATTAAATTAAATAAAATGTCATAGTTATGAAACCAAAAGTTCCCCCCAAAGACTAAAATCTGAACTGATTACAGAAACTCATAGTGAAGAGACCCCCCCTTTTTTTTTTAACAAGAGTTTCAGAATGGTGACAATGGAAGATTAAGTCACATATAAAATATTTCTAAGTTGGAGGTGCTGTGCACTGCACTAGTTCAAGCCCAGGAAACTGGCCCTGTCCAAAATATCTGTTCCCTTTTGGTATCTTTAACAAAATTAAGAATGCTACTCTTGAAAAGAAGCAGTTAGGAAATTGAAAAATTATATTTGGAGAGAAAGCACTGTTTAGCAAATGTCTATGAACTGACCTGATTCACAACATCTGTATTTTAAAACTCTAAAATTTCAGTAATAAGATGGGGCTTGAAGGAGCCATGTTAAGTGAGATCAGCCAGAAAGAGGATGAATATGGGATGATTTCACTCATGGGCAGAATTTAATAAACAAGAACAGAAAGAGAAAATACAAAGTAAAACTTGGACTGGTGTTACATTGTGCCAAAGCAAAGAAGTCTGGAGAAAGAAGGCAGAACGGGCAGGGTAGGGAGGTGCACGATGATGGACCTAGTTTGGAAATGAGAGTGTTTTGCAGACACACCTATCTTGGTGAGATAAGGAATTGTACCATGTGCCAACAACTGTACTGTAAACATTAACCTCCCAATAAATAAATAAATAAAAGAAAAAAAATAAAGTAAAAAAATTCAGCAATAGGGAGTCAGGCGGTAACGCAGCAGGTTAAGCGCACATGGTGCAAAGCACAAGGACCGGCGTAAGGATCCAGGTTTGAGGCCCTGGCTCCCCACCTGCAGGGGAGTCGCTTCTCAGGCTGTGAAGCAGGTCTGCAGGTATCTTTCTCTACCCCTCTCTGTCTTCCCCTCCTCTTTCCATTTCTCCCTGTCCTATCCAACAACGACGACATCAGTAACAACAATAATAACTACAACAATAAAACAACAAGGGCAACAAAAGGGAATAAATAAAGGACAAAGAATAAGTTTTCAAGCTGCCCGAGAATAGAAAAAAGTAACCTATAGAGGCAGCATAGTCTGGCTTTCATTAAACTTTTCTGCAGGAATGTTGGAGACAAGGAGAGAGTGAAGTGGTATATTTAAGATTTTCAAAGATAATAACTGCATACTTTACCCTGCAAGACTATCATTTCAAAAAGGAAGGAGCAATCAAAACAGTATCAGACATAGAAAAACTAAATGAATTCGTCATTACCATAACTTCTCTGCAAGAGTTACTGAGAGGAGTGCTGCAGAGGAGAAAACAAGGTACATTTAACCCTCAACAATGCAATGAACAATAAAATGAATCCAGAAAAACAAGCCATAGAAACATGAGACAACTTTAAAGCATGAGACGAGGGAAAGATAGAAACAGGCTGGGAGGATAAGTCGACCTTCCAACACCCATGTTCAGTGGAGAAGAAACTACAGAATCCAGACTTTCCACCTTCTGCACCCCATAGTGATCCTGGGTCCATACTCCCAGAGGGATAAAGAATAGGAAAGCTTCCAATGGAGGGGATGGGAACTCTGGTGGTGAGAATTGTGTGGTCTTGAATTGGATCCCTCTTATCCGACAATCTTGTTAGTTATTATTTTAAAAAAAAATGATACAAACAAACAGACAAATAAAAAGAATAGTGAAACAAGAATGGTGTTTATAATTTCTTAATTGGGGGATTAATGGCTTATAGTCAACAGTAAAATACAATAGTTTGTACATGTGTAACATTTCTCAGTTTTTCAAATTTCCACTCAACCCCCACTAGGTTTTCCTCTGCCATCATGTTCTAGGACCTGAACCCTCAGGGCCTCCTACCCGTCTTTTACTTTGGTGCAATACACCAACTATAATACAAGTTCTGCTATGTGTTTTCCCTTCTATTACAAGAACAGTTTTTTAACAAGATTCTCTTAGATGTAAATATATATATATAGTATTTTTATGTATAACACATTTTGTTGCTATGCTTCACATTGGTTTGGTCTCGGCCCCCACCCCCCAGATTGTGGTTTGGCCCCTGCTAGTTTCCTGCACCCCCTTCTCTTCGCCCCCTGCTCTTATGGACTTGAGTTCTTGCCTCAGGAGGAAAAAGATGCAGGACAGATCTGTGTGGTGGTTAGTTTAGGTTAGTTTTTGAATAGTTGCTCGTGAATAAAGAAATACAGCTTCTCTGCCCAGCCGTGTATCCTCGAGTCTCTCTACCTCGGCGAAGCTAGCCCGGCCTACTAGAGCCCCGAACTTTTAACGACAACATTTACATGCATATAGTCCTTTTTAATATTTATTTATTTATTTATTTATTCCCTTTTTGTTGCCCTTGTTCTTTTATTGTTGTAGTTGTTGATATATTTGGATAGGACAGAGAGAAATGGAGAGAGGAGGGTAAGACAGAGAGGGGGAGAGAAAGACACCTGCAGACCTGCTTCACCTCTTGTGAAGCGACTCCCCTACAGGTGGGGATCCCCGGGCTCGAACCAGGCCATGAGCTGAGCGGGAAAGCAGGCACGGGCTCGCCCAGGGCGCCCCTTCTGAAGCCTGGCTCATACTCCCAGTGGCATCACCCTGGTCAGCAGTCTAACACGTGCTCGAAGGCAGTCATCATTGCGGATACAGTCCTTTTTAAAGTACATTATTTTCTCTCTAATACTCTTTAATCTTTCTTATATCTATTTTTTTTGTTTTGTGTTTTTCTCATACTTCTTATCATACATAGTACCTAGAGTTCTTTAGTAATTCCATTCAAGCACACTTGTTAGTATAGTTTATATCTGTTACCAAATGACCTGCATTTATATGAAAGACAACTACAGGATAGTTTTTCTCATATGTGTAATATAAAGAATTGAAATACATAAGCTTCTTTTTAAAAAAGTCAAACTGTTGCTAAGACTTTGTGAAAACTATGGCAGTTATCTTTGGATGAAGGGGATGCATGGAACTGTGGTGGTAGAGACAATGTGGAACTATGTACACTTGTAGTGCCTTGATCTGGTAAACTATTATTAAATTACACTTAAAAGTGAAAATGAAAGAATTTGTATGCAAGAACTTTTTCCTCAAATTTGTCATTATGTCTATCAAAATATCCCTCCTTTAATGTAAAGATGTTGGGAGTTTTATACTGGCTCTATTTTTTCTATGTATGTAACAATTTAGCTAATAAAATTATATTAAAAATGAATAAGCAGGAGGCTACAGAGTAGCAGCTGTGTTTCTCTTTTCTCCTATCCTCTCCTCTCCCAGTGAACTAGAAGTATTCAAGGAGATCGATCACCTAGGACTGCAACAAGAACAGATTAGAACTATGTTGCGAACCCACCAAATCACCTGTGAGTGCAAACATGTGTGGCTCATGGACAGAGAGGAACCTACAGAGAGATTCCTGGGGCTAAAGCCTGTATCTACTCCCAAGTAGCTGTAAACAGTTTGCCAGTTGAGGTGTCACCTCCAGTCTGTTTTGCCAACAAAAAGACTGCTGAGGGGAGGAGAGGACTCCCCTAACACTTAACAATAAACGAAAAATTAGTGAAAGTCCCAAAATGTGGAAACTTAATAGTTCACTGCTTAACAACTACTGGGTCAAAAAGGAAATTAAGGATGAAATCAAAATGTTTTGAGAGTTCAATGAAAATGAGACACCAGCTATCAAAATATTTAGAACACATCTAAGGCAGTACTGAGAGGAAAGTTCATATCCATACAAGCACACATTCAGAAACAAGAAAAAGCTCAAATAAGCAACCTGATCGCACACCTTAAAGAGCTAAAAGAAAAGAACAAAGGAACCCCAAAGCAAGCAGAGGGACTGAAATCACTAAAGTTAGGGCAGAAATAAATGCCATTGAAAATAAGAGAACCATACAAAAGATCATGAAAGTAAATGCTGGTTCTTTGAAAGAGTAAACAAGGGAGTAGGGCGGTAGCACAGCGGGTTAAGCACATGTGGCATGAAGCACAAATATCAGCATAAGGATCCCGGTTCGAGCCCCCGGCTCCCCACCTGCAGGGAGTCGCTTCACAGGTGGTGAAGCAGGTCTGCAGGTGTCTATCTTTCTCTCCCCCTCTCTGTCTTCCCTTCCTCTCTCCATTTCTCTGTCCTATCCAGCAACGACTATATCCATAACAACAATAATAACTACAACAACAAAAAACAATGGAAAATAAATAAATATAAATTTTTTTTAAAAAGAGTAAATTAAATCAACAAACCTTTAGACAGACTCACAAAACATAAAAGGGAGAAGATTCAAATAAATTGGTTTATAAATAAAAAATAAGATGTCACAACAGACACCACAGAAATTCAATATATCATGTGAGGCTTCTATGAACAAATATAGGCCACCAAGCTTGAGAACCTGGAAGAAATAGATGAGTTCCTTGATACATACAAACTTCCAAAATTAAATAAAGAGGAACTAGAAAATATGAACAGGCCAATCATAGCCAAAGAAATTGAAACAGTTATTAAAAACCTTCCCAAAAGTAAAAGTCCTGGACCAGATGGTTTTACAAATGAATTCTACAAAACCTTCAAGGCAGAGTTAATATTTCTACTTTTAAAAGTCTTCCAGGGAGTTGGGTGGCAGCGCAACAGGTTAAGTGCACATGGCACAAAGCACAAGGACCGATGTAAGGATCCCAGTTTGAGCCCCCAGCTCCCCACCTGCAGGGGAGTCGCTGCACAGGCGGTGAAGCAGGTGTCTATCTTTCTCTCCCCCTCTCTGTCTTCCCCTCCTCTTTCTACTTCTCTCTGTCCTATTCAACAACGAAGACAGACAACAATAATAACTACAACAATAAAACAAGGGCAAAAAAATGGGAATAAATAAATATTAAAAATAAAAATAAAATAAAGTCTTCCAAAGATTGAAGACACAGTAATACTCCCAGTTTCTATGAAGCCAACATCACTTTGATACCAAAAGCAGACAGGGGACACAACCAAAAGAGAAAACTACAGACCAATATCTCTGATGAACATAGATGCTAAAACAGTGAACAAAATTTTAGCCAACCGGATACAGCAATGTATTAAAAACAGTGTTCATCATGACCAAGTGGGTTTTAGCCCAGGGATGCAAGTTGGTTTAATATATGTAAATCAATTAACTTGATTCATCACATCCATAAATACAAGACGAAAAACCACATGGTTATATCAATAGATGCAGAGAAAGCATCTATGACAAAATACAACATCCTTTTTGATCAAAATACTGCAAAAAATGGGAATTGATGGAAAATTCCTCAAGATAGTGGAGTCCATATATAGCAAGCCTACAGCCAACTTCTTACTCAGTGGTGAAAAACTGTAAACATTCTCCCTTAGATCAGATACTAAACAGGGCTGCCCACTATCACCATTACTATTCAACATAGTATTGGAAGTTCTTGCCATAGCAATAAGGCAGGAGGAAGGAATTGAAGGGATACTGATTGGAAGAGAAGAAGTCAAACTCTCTATTTGCAAATGATATGATAGCTTTTGGAAATTATGAGGCAATATAGTAAGGTGTCAGGCTACAAAATTAGCATACAAAAGTCAGTGGCATTCCTTTATGCAAACACTAAGTTGGAAGAAAATAAATCCAGAAATCAATTCCTTTTTCTATAACACAAAAGCAATAAAATATCTAGGAATAAACCTAATCGAGGAAGTGAAAAACTTGTATAATGAAAATTGAGTCACTATTCAAGGAAATAGAAAAAGATACAAAGAAGTGGAAGGATATTCCATGTTCATGTGTTGGAAGAATTAACATCATTAAAATGAATATACTACCCAGAGCCATATACAGATTTAATGCCGTCCCCATCAAGATCCAACCACATTTTTTAGGAGAATAGAACAAATGCTGCAAATGATTATCTGGAACCAGAAAAGACCTAGAATTGCCAAAACAATCTTGAGAAGAAAGAGCAGAACTGGAGGCATTACACTCCCAGATCTCAAATTGTATTGTAGTCAAAACTGCTTGGTACTGGAAATTAAATAGACACACTGAGCAGTGGAACAGAATTGAGAGCCCAGAAGTAAGCCCCCACACCTATGGACATCTAATCTTTGACAAAGGTGCTCAGATGATTAAATGGGGAAAGTAGAATTTCTTCGATGTATGGTGTCAAAAAATTGTGTTGAAATATGCAGAAGAATGAAACAACTATTATATTTCACCAAACACAAAAGTAAATTCCAAGTGGATCAAGGACTTGGATGTTAGACCAGAAACTATCAAATACTTAGAGGAAAATATTGGCATAATTCTTTTCTATCTAATTTTTTTTAAAGATTTTGTTTTTATTTTTTCATGAGAATGGTAGGAGGAGAAAGATATTCAGACACCACTCTGATACATGTGCTGCCAGGGATTGAACACAGGACCTCATGCTTGAGAGTCCAATGTTTGTTTTATCCACTGTGCCATTCTCGGACCACTCCATCTAAATTTTAAAGACATCTTCAATGAAATAAATCCAATTACAAAGAAGACAAAGGCAAGAATAAAGCAATGGGACTATATCAAATTAAAAAAGAAACCAATACCCAAACAAAGAGACCTGTCTTTTTGTCTTTTTTTTTTTTGAATGGGAGAAAATCTTTAAATTCCATACATAAGAGAAGAGGCTAATAACCAAAATATATAAAGAGCTTGCCAAACTCAACAACAAGAGAATAAATGACCCCATCCAAAATTTGGAAGAGGACATGGACAGAATATTCACCAAAGAAGATATCCAAAAAGCCAACAAACATCTGAAAAATACTCCAAATCATTGACTGTCAGAGAAATGCAAATAAAGACAACAATGAGATGCCACTTCACTCCCATGAGAATGTCATACATCAGAAAAGGTAGCAGCAACAAATGCTGGCGAGGTTGTGGGGACAAAAGAACCCTCCCGCGCTGCTGGTGGGAATGTAAATTATTCCAACCCCTGTGGAGAGTCTGGAGAACTCTCAGAAGGCTAGAAATGGACCTACCCTATGACCCTGCAATTCTTCTCCTGGGGATATATCCTAAGGAACCAAACACACCCATCCAAAAAGATCTGTGTATACCCGTGTTCACAGTGACACAATTTGTAATAGCCAAAACCTGGAAGCAACCCAGGTGAGCAACCTTGGGAGCCAAAACCTGGAAGCAACTCAGATGAATGGCTGAGCAAGTTGTGGTATATAAACACAATGAAATACTACTCAACTATTAAAAATGGTGATTTCACTGTTTTCAGCCCCTCTTGGATGGAGCTTGAAGAAATCATGTTAAGTGAAATAAGTCAGAAACAGAAGGATGAATATAGGATGATCTCATTCACAGGCAGAAGTTGAAAAACAAGATCAGAAGAGAAAACACTAAGCAGAACTTGGAATGAAGTTGGTGTGTTGCACTAAAAGAAAAGGCTCTGGGATGGGTGGGAGAGGGGGAGGGTTCAGGTCCTGGAACATGATGGCAGAGGACCTAGAGGGGGTTGAATTGTTATGTGGAAAACTGGGAAATGTTACACATGTATAAATTATTCTATTTACTGTTGATTGTAAAACATTAATCCCCCAATAAGGGAAAAAAAAAAAAGCAACCAAATACACACTTTAGATGTGGTAGCCCAGTGAGTTAAGTACACATGGCACAAAGGACCTGCGTAAGGATCCCAGTTCGATTCCTGGTCTCCTCACCTGCAGGGGGTCACTTCACAGGTGGTGAAGCAGGTCTGCAGGTGTCTATCTTTCTCTTCCCCTCCTCTCTCCATTTCTCTCTGTCTTATCCAAGAACACCGACATCAATAACAACAATAATAACTACGACAATAAAACAACAAGGGCAACAAAAGGGAATAAATAAATAATTTTTAAGAGATGTTCAGCAGAATTAATCATTAGAGAAAAAATATTAAAATTATAATGAACCACAATATGTGCCTACTAGAATGTCTGAAAATAAAATAATTTGGCTATACTAAGTTCCTGAGGGTGTGAAAAAGCAATTCTCACACATTGCTGATGCAACTGGAGCATGCATAGCTACTTTAGATCATTTAAGAGTACTTTAAAACCTTAGCCTTCAACTATATACATACCATATATCTAGGAGTTTCACTCCTAAGTATTCGTCTGATATAATTGAGAATACTTATCCAAAGACTTGTAAATGAGTGTTCCTAATAGCTTTATTTATAATAGTCCCAAATTGGAAAAGATTTAGCTTATCATCAGGTGATGAATACATTCATAAATCTTACAATGAAATACTACAAGGTTAAAAAAAAAAAGAGAGAGAGAGTCGGGCTGTAGCGCAGCGGGCTAAGCACAGGTGGCGCAAAGCGCAAGGACTGGAGAAAGGATCCTGGTTCAAGCCCCAGGCTCCCCAACTGCAGGGGAGTCACTTCACAGGCGGTGAAGCAGGTCTATAGGTGTCTATCTTTCTCTCTCCCCTCTCTGTCTTCCCCCCTCCTATCCAACAATGACAACATCAATAATAACAACAACAATAAAACAAGGGCAACAAAAAAAGGGAATAAAGAAAGAAAGAAAGAAAATAAAGAAAGAGAGAAAGTAAGGAAGGAAGGAATAAATGGGGTAATGGTGAGCACAATAGTATAAGAATATGATAAATGAAAAATATAATATGATAAATGAAACTAGACAAAAAATACATGTATTATAATTCTATTTATACAGGATAGTTGTGGAGGAGCAGGAACAGAAAAGGGTTACCAAGAGGCATAGAAAAGATTTTGGAGATGACAAAAATATTTTATATCTTATGGAATTGGCCCTATGAATGTACAAAAATATCAAGATTTATCAAATTATATGCTTTAATTATGCTTACTTTGTCATATGACATTGACAAATTTCGGTATGTTTTTAAAAACACTACAAATGACATTAAATTGGTGAAAGTGTAAACACTAAGTGAGAAATCTGCATCTGATAGAATTGGTAAAGTGTAAACAGAACTTGGACAGGAGCTGGTGTAATGCACCAAAGTAAAAGACTCTGGAGTTGAGGGAGGGTTCAGGTCCTAGAACAGGATAGTAGAGGAGGACCTAGTGGGGGTTGTTGTTATGTGGAAATGTTACAAACTATTGTACAAACTATAGTGTGCAAACTATTGTATTTTACTGTTGACTATAAATCATTAATCCCCCAATAAAGAAATTTTTTGAAAAGAATTCCACACCACTCTCACCCCCCCCCCAAAAATGGTAGTGTATAACCAGATATATGAAGAACTACAAGTGAATAAGAAAAAGATTGCAGAGGCCAACTAAACATGGACAAAACAGAGAGTGTGGGGAAAAGAGGAATTCTTCTACACTGTTGATGGGAATGTAAACTGGTTCGATCCCTGTGAAAAACAAGTTTGGATTTTCCTCAGAGGACGAGAAATGAACCTCTCCTATGATCTGACAATTCTTGTCCTAATGATATATCCAAAGAATACAACATATCAAGCCGAAAAGATCTATGTTCATAGAAACTATTTGTAATAGCCCAAACATGGAAGCAACCCAGATGTTCAGTAACAGATGTGTGGGTAAGAAAGGTGTGTGTGTGTGTGTGTGTGTGTGTGTGTGTGTGTGTGTGTGTGTGTGTGTGTGTGTGTGTGTGTGTGTGTGTGTGTGTGTGTGTGTGTGTGTGTGTGTGTGTGCGCGTGTGTATTATGGAATACTACTCAGCTGTAAGAATATTCTCCTTTTCCACATCTTTTATAGAACCTGTTAAGATCATGCTAAGTGAGGTAACCCAGGAGGAGGACAAATACTAGATGATCTCACTTGTAAGTGGAATTTAAGAAGCAAGGGAGGAAAAGGAAAGCACAAGGTCAAGCTTGGAGTGGGTATGGTGTATCATACCAAAGCAAAGGTCTCTGGACTAGGAGGAGATGGTTGGAGATAGAGAAGGCATTAGGTATCCAGTGCACAATGATGACAGGGGACTTGGGTCAGTGACGGCAATGATGTGCAGACACCTATAAGAGGGAGATAAGAAATTATTCTCCTAAGGCAGTGAAGCAGGTCTGCAGGTGTCTTTCTCTCCCACCCATCTTCCTCTCCTCTCTCCATTTCTCTCTGTCCTATCCAACAACGACGACATCAATAACAACAACAATAATAACTACAACAGTAAAACAACAAGGACAACAAAAGGGAATAAATAAAGTATTTTTTAAAAAAGGAATTATTCTCGGGAGTTGGGCTGTAGTGCAGCGGGTTAAGCGCAGGTGGCGCAAAGCACAAGGACTGGCATAAGGATCCCGGTTCGAACCCCGGCTCCCCACCTGCAGGGGAGTCGCTTCACAGGTGGTGAAGCAGGTCTGCAGGTGTCTATCTTTCTCTCCTCCTCTCTGTCTTCCCCTCCTCTCTCCATTTCTCTCTGTCCTATCCAACAACGACAACAACAATAATAACTACAACAATAAAACAACAAGGGCAACAAAAGGGAATAAATAAATAAAATAAATATTAAAAAAATTTTTTTAAAAAGGAATTATTCTCAGGGAGTTGGGCAGTAGCACAGCAGGTTAAGTGCAGGTGGCACAAAGCGCAAGGACTAGCGTAAGGATCCCAGTTCGAGCCCCTGGCTCCCCATGTGCAGGGGGATCGCTTCACAAGTGGTGAAGCAGGTCTGCAGGTGTCTACCTTTCTGTCCCCCTCTCTGTTTTCCCCTCTTTTCTCCATTTCTCTCTGTCCTAACAACAAGGACATCAATAGCAACAATAATAACTACAAAAACAACAAAAAACATTACTAAATTTAAAAATAATGAAAATATTCTCATGTGCCAACAACTGTCCTATAAGCCAGTATTTTCCCTCAGTAAAATAATTTTTTAAAAAATTGAACATATTTTTCATAAAAGGAAACATCCAGTGGTCAGAGATGACTCACTGTGGAAAGTGCCTTTGGACTTGCATTTGTGAGACCTAGGGCTTGGATCCTCAGTTCCACATATGCTGCAGTCCAGTCATTCTCACAAAATAGATAAAAAGAGGATGCACAAGTGGCTAATGACCAGAAGAAAACCTTATCACTAAAATGGAAAATGCAAAGTAAAACCACATAAAGATATTATTATACTATAAAAATGTAAAGAAAAAACTATTAGATGGCCCTGTGGTGGTGCACTGGGTTAAGAGCACATAGTAAGAAGCACAAGGATTGGAGCAAGGATCCCGGTTCGAACCCCGAGCTCTCCACCCGCAGGGGAGTCGCTTCACAAGTGGTGAAGCAGGTCTGCAGGTGTCTTATCTTTCTCTCTCCTTTTCTATCTCCCCATCCTCTCTCAATTTCTCTCTGTCCTATCAAATAAAGGAAAAAAAGAGAGAGGAAGAAAGAAAAAAAGAGAGAAAGGAGGAAAAATAGCTATTGGGAGCAGTGGATTCATAGTGCTGGCACTGAGCCCCAGCAGTAACCCTGGAGGCAAAAAGAAAGAAAGAAAGAAAGAAAGAAAGAAAGAAAGAAAGAAAGAAAGAAAGAAAGAAAGAAAGAAAGATGGAGGAAGGAAGGAAGGAAGGAAGGAAGGAAGGAAAAAAGAGAAAGAAGAAAATCAATTACACAAAGTTTTAGCAAAGATAACTTAGCATTCTAGTATACTGCTGGATGGAACTCTGAATTAGTATAACAGCTTTGGAATTGGTTATATTACTAAACTTTGTCTTTGGCTACTTCATAAACCCACAGTATACTCCTGGGTCAATGCCCTCCCAAAGGAAAATTAAATATATATGTATTCCACAAAACATGTGAAAGAATGTTTAGATCTTTATTTGTATAGGCTCCAAATTGGAAATAATCTAGTAGCTGTCAAGTATAGACTAGATAGTGTCATATATATAGAATAGAATTCCATTTTTTTAAAAAAATTATTTATTATTGTATAGAGACAGAAAGAAACTAAGAATGGAAAAAGAGAGAGATAGGGAGACACCTGCAGCCCTGCATCACCACTCATGAATCTTTCCCTCTGCAGGTGGGAACCAAGGACTTGAACCTGGGTCCTTGTGCACTGTAGCGTGTACACTTAGAATTCCATTCTGCATTTTTGAAGAATTTAAACTCTTATCTACAACAGCAGAAAAGAATCTCTTATGAAATGCTGAACAAAATAGTTCAGACATAAAAGAGTAAATATCTTATTGTTCCTTTTATTTAAAATTCAAAATCAGATAATGTATGTATTTAGAAATCAGGATATTTCCTCAAATGCCAGTAATTATATATTTTTTGAATATGGATGGTAGTCACATGGGTAAGATACACACACACACAAACAAACATATACATATATACAAATATGTAAAGCTGCTATAAACTGCTACATATATAGTACATGTATTAGATTAGCTTATTCTTTTCCTTTCTATATCACATTTCATTGTATGACTGAATAATTTATTTCTTAAATATTCTAAAATTTTTAAGAGACTTAATTATTTTGTGAGAGAAAATGAGAGAGAGGCCAGAGCACTGCTCAACTATGGTATATGATGGTGCTAGAGATTGAATTTTAGAGCTCTAGGTCCTCAGAAAGAAAAGTCTGGTGTGCTACCTCTGTGTAATCTTCCCAACCTTTTAGCATTATTTTTAAAAACACAAGAATCAGGGAGATAGCTGAACAAGCAGAGAATAGAATTTGCATGCTTGAGACCTTGAGGTACCCGGTTCAACTCCTGGCACCTTCATAAGCCAGAGATGAGTGGGTCTCTGGTCTCTCTCCCTCATAAAAATAACAACATTAAAAAAAAAGAGGCAAGAAAATATATGATCACTTAAGTGTCTCCTTTTGACGCTGAGGAATTATTCCATGCAGTCTCCGCCCCCAGGTTTTACCACGCCCGCGAAATCCTAGCAGTGCCCCCTTCAACCAATCCTGGCCCCACACGGCACCCCTAGTTGTTGCCCAATAAAAGCCCCCTGACCCTCCCTCCCCCCCTCTCTCTGGGCTCTCGGCTCCCCCCCCCCCTCAGCTCCTTCAGCTCTCTCTCAGATCTCTCTCCCTTCTCTCGCCCCATGGTCAGGTAGTGGGGACGGCCATTGTCGGCGGACTCCACGTGGCCTGAGCTACCCCCCCATCCTATAATAAAGATTTGTGTACCCCACTTGCTCTGGACTTCCTCTCTCTTCTCCTCGGTGCAGCCCGACACCTGACCACAACAACAACATTCTTTTAAGGATTCAGATAACTAGGTCAAGGCTGCTTTTATTCTTAGTGACTTAACACTTGTTCAGATTTTAGTATTCCTCTGTGGTTGCACTGAGGTTACCCAACCTTAAAACTTCCTGTTAGGAAGTTATAGAACCCAGAATCAGGCCATCAGGAAAGGGGAAAGATTCAAGGTTGGGCAAAGTCACTCTAATAGCAGAGGGGAGTATAAAGGAGAAGGCACAGTTTATATAAACATGATGGTTCAGAGTCAAGGCTCTCATTCCCAGATTTAATTGCTGTCTCTGATACTTGGGAGATTTTGACCCTGGGTAAGTAATTTTTTTCTGTCTCCACCCTTGTTTTACCTTCTATAAAATGGAAGCAATAATATAAAATGGTTAAGAGACTAAATTACAATTAGCAATGTGTTAAAATTTGAACACCAACATAAAACAATTTTGGAAAGGCACACATCACTCAATGACTTTAAGTTTGTTGCAAAGGAGAAACAAAGTGTTTATAGATCAGTTACCAACAGATTCACAACTGCCATCTCCTATCCCCCATAAAAAGCCCTATTTGTGCTACAAAAATCTTTGCATAGTCTCTTTTTATTCTTCAGATAAATATCTAATTGCAAGTTTTCTTGAATTTTCAGACCAACCTCTAACCTCAAAGAGAAGCTTAGCAGTTCTATGAATTCAGAACAACACACCTCAAACTCTAAAGTTCTTTTAGAGTCTCTGTAATGTCATTCTCTCTCCCATCCCACATCTCTCTTCTATGCTAGAGTATTATTTGTTGTGTTTACACTGGGTCTCCTGAACACAACAGGTGGTCATCTTTTGCTTGAGGAGTTAGACCATCTTATTTAACAGGTGAAAGGCACCATTTGTGTCAACAGGTTCTGATATATTCTCAGTGATTTTCATTTGGGTAACATCATCTTACACCTATCAACATAAGAGAAGTGCCTTATGTCTTGCCTATGGAGCACATGACTTGTCATGGGGCAGGGATTTGATAAATGCTTTGGAAAGGACATTTCTTCAAGATACTATTCATTTTCTGTCTTTCTAGAGAAAACCTAGGGGGCTCCATGGTGGTGTACTCAGGTAAGTGTACATAGTACTAAGTACAGGAACCCGCATAAGGAATTCAAGACTTCCCTTTTCTCCATCTTCGGGGGAGGAGGAGGGATGCTTCACAAGCAGTGAAGCAGGTCTGAAGGGGCCTTTTGCTCTCCATCTCTGTCTTCCTATCCCACTCAGTTTCTCTCTGTCTTATCCAATAAAATGGGAAAAAAAATGGTCACCAGGAGCAGTGGATTTGTAGTGCTGGCACTGAGCCCCAATGATAATCCCAAAGGCAAAATAAATAAATAAATAAATAAATAAATACAAATTTAGAAGTAAGCATGAAATAGAGCACATCAGGTTAAGCCCAGGTAGCACAAAGCGCAAGGACCAGCATAAGGATCCCGGTTCGAGCCCCCGGCTCCCCACCTGCAGGGGAGTCGCTTCACAGGCAGTGAAGCAGGTCTTCAGGTGTCTATCTTTCTGTCCCCCTCTCTGTCTTCCCGTCCTCTCTCGATTTCTCTTTGACCTATTCAACAACGATGACATCAATAACTACAATAAAAAAACAAGGGCAACAAAAGGAATAAATAAATATTTTTTAAAAAGAATCTATCTCTAAGAAACTGCAAATCACAGTCTTCTTCAAAGCTATCTTCCACAGCATCAGAGCACTAGGGATATCATTCTTTGTAAAAAATATCTACATTTGCAAATAAATGCTATATAGCATGCCTAGCAGCACACATAGGGACCCTGGGTTGCGGTCACTGTCATAAACCACATAAATTCTTTTTAAAAAATTATTTATCACTTTTCTCTTTTAAAAATACATTTATTTGGGAGTTGAGCGGTAGAGCAGAGGGTTAAGCACAGTTGGCGCAAAGTGCAGGTGGTGCAAAGTGCAAGGACCCTTGTAAAGATCCTGGTTTGAGCCCCCGGCTCCCCACCTGCAGGGGAGTTGCTTCACAAGCAGTGAAGCAGGTCTGCAGGTGTCTATCTTTCTCTCCCCGTCTCTGTCTTTCCCTCCTTTCTCCATTTCTCTGTTCTATCCAACAATGATGACATCAGTAGCAACAACAATAATAACTACAACAATAAAACAAGGGAACAAAATAGAATAAATAAATATTTAAAAAGTTAAAAATACATTTATTTATTGTATATAAAGAGAAAAATTGAAAGAGAAAGAAAGGAGGGAGGAGAAGGAGAGAGAGAGAAACCTGCAGCACTATTTCACTGCTCATCAAGCTTCCTCCCTGCAGGGACCAGAGACTTGAACCTGTATCCTTGCACATTGTAGCATGTGCACTTAACTAGGTGTACTACCACCCAGCCCCAGAATCACATTAATTCAGTCCTATCTCTCTCATCACATTTTTAAAGTTTTATTTATTTATTATTGGATAGAGACAGAGAGAAATTGAGAGGGGAAAGGTGATTGAGAAATAGAGATAGACACCTGCAGCCCTGCTTTACCACTCATGAAGCTTTACTTCTGCAGGTGGTGGCCAGGGACTTGAACCTGGGTCCTTGACAAATGTAGTGTGTGTGCTTAACCAGGGGAACCACTACCTGTGCCCTCTCATCACATATTAAGAGCAAAGACAATAATAATAACCTGATAGATTCAAGGAATATTCATTGGGAGAAGACTACATTTTATATATTTTGGCATGCCATTTTTGAGCCCTAAACAACAAGATGAAAACAGGTACTATTTTCTAATGCTCACAGAACTAAGAAAACCAGGGATAAGTATATTGAAAGTCTTGCCCAGAAGCCCATAGATTTAGGGTAGCTAAACCAGAATTTGAATCCAAAAGCCCAGGGTCATGGAGTCCAAGTTTAAAAAGACTCTATTCCATTACTTTCAGAATATGCTTGAGAATGAAAACTAATTATTATGTCATGCCTTATTTGTGACCCAAACTGGTTTACCCAACTTGATAAGTTCTTTAATCACCACAGTGTTGTATGCTTTACACCACAGGGTATGGAATGAATCATTGCTGTATGCAAAACTCGAAGCCACATTCAAAAGAGGAAGATCTATACAATTGATAACATTTTAAAGAATGTGCCTGTGGTTCTAGAGAGAATTTTTTTTAAAAAAGTGACAAAATGCTTTAAGAAGTACTTATAAAACTTCTCATGGCAATTCCTGTGAAGAAACCACATTGACCAAGCTGGTTAGTGTCCGGTGGTGTGAACTAGCCACCAGTGCTTGGGTTTTGGAATTAGAAAGACCTAGATCCCTAGCTTCATGATCTTGGATTGATTACTTAATCATTCTTAGCCTCAGGGTCCTCAGCTTTAAATGACTTGAGATATGTGACACACTGACCACAAAGCAGATCCTTAGTTAGATCTCAATATCAACACTTGTCATGACACTCATTTTAAAGTTTGAGGGGGAATGGTTGTCCCTGGGTAGGTCCTGCTTAAATAAGTTGCTGCCACAGAACTTAATTGAATCTAGCTTGTCTGTACATATTTAAAATGTTCCAGAAAATGATTGCCTGTTTAAATCTCAGGAAACCCACATATAGACGGTGTGAACTCCTAAATTTAGAATAGAGTACCCATGCTGTTCAAATAAAATGGAGCTATGGTCAGAATGAGGGCTATTGAGATACTTTCATGAAAGAGTCTACAATCTTATTGGATATGGACTTTTTTTTTCCTACCCACTAAGAGAGTAACTGTAGACTTAATGTGTACATAATGCATGAAATTCTTAATTATTTATTGTGTTGACTCCACTGACATTGTATGTGTCCTCAACTCTTTATTTGAAAGCTGAATCTAGAGAATGAGTATCCTATCTGAATAACAAAGCACTACAAAATAACCACAAACTGCCATAAGACATCTTACAGCAATAATAATAACATGGCAATTATTGTCATTAAACTCCACTTTCATGGCAAATTAAAAAAAAACTGACTTCATAGATATTGAATGTAGACACTTTAGAGAATTTTTATTACTTTTCACAGAATCCATTTATTAAATCTTAGGCTAGAAATGGTTCATTAAATTAGTGTTTTGTAAAACTTTTTTTCCTGTGATAGTACCTTACACACTCACACAACTCCATTGTATCTTGTCTGTTTTCCTCCATGATTATTGCTGAGGCTTGGTGCTGGGACTAAGAATCCACTGCTCCTGGTGGCCAATTTTTTTCTTTTACATTTTTTTTTTTTATTGAATAGGACAGAGAAATTGAGAGGGGAGAAGAAGATAGAAAAGGGGAGAGAAAGAAGGATAGACACCTGGAGACTTGCTTTACCACTTGTGGGGCAACCTTCTGCAGGTTGGGAGCCGGGGTCTCAAACCGGGACCCTTAGTATTGCCCACAGTACTATGTGCACTTAACCATGTGTGCCACCTCCTGGCCCCCTCCTGGTCAACTTCCTTATTTATTTTTATAAGAAATAAAAAGAGGGATAGAGAAATGGAGAAAAAGAGAGAGAGGGAGGGGAGAGAGAGAGAAGAGAAGAGAAGAGAAGAGAAGAGAAGAGAAGAGAAGAGATATCACAACACAAGTCTTTTCCCAGTACTGTGGTATGCCCATGTGACTTAAATCGGGACCCTGAGTCCAAACCTGAAATCTGAACTCTAAAGACCCCCATGTGGTAAGGTGTAGCACTCTACTGGACATGTTATCTGCCATCCTTCAAAGTAAAAAATGCATTAAGAATAGTTTTTGGCTGCACCATTAATCCTGACCTACTATTTATGAAATCAGACTGCTAAAGTTGATATGGGAGTTTTATATTTTCTAGGACAGTAGTTGTGTACTAGGGTGTTAGCATATCATCATACATACATGAAACATGCCTGATAAAAATAGTATACTGTCATATTTGACTTTTTAATTGGGTAGCTCCTTTATCATTTTGAACAGATTTGATGTTATCTCCATAAAGTTTTCCCTCACTTGCACTCTGATGTTTTGTTTTGAGTGGAGAAAGTAGAGCCAGAATTTATGTAAGGTTGGTTGTCTAGCTTATAGACACTGACTATTAATTATAACACGGAGCATCAGAAGCGGTGAGTGGCTAATCTGGGCTTTTCAGTTTAATAAGGATCTTGTGGCTATGGTAGTTCTGGTGAGGTTACCCTTACTGGTGCCCATAACCCCACTTTCCACATACTCTGAAATAAACTTGAACAAAAAGAACACTTGTTTAAAGTCTGGAGACTTCTTGTCTGATGCTGGCACTCACTGCTACCTGCTACTAACTAGCTGAGTAGCTGCAAGCAGGTTGCTTGGCCTCTCAGAACATCAAGTTTATTTTTTATCTAGAAGAAAAGCTTTTCATCTAAATCAAGGGTTGTGAGTTAGAAAGTAGACTGGGATAACTAGTGTGCATGTGTAATGTAACAGAATGTGATGATTGTGAAACCCACATGCCATCTAAAAAGGGCAGTAGCTCCAACCTCCTGGTCCTACATACAACACTTACCCAAAAAGCATCTTATGTTCCATTTTTTTCATGAATTTTATTTATTTATTTTCCCTTTTGTTGCCCTTGTTGTTTTACTGTTGTTGTTATCATCATTGTTGGATAGGACAGAGAGAAATCGAGAGAGATGGGGAAGATAGAGAGGGGGAGAGAAAGATAGACACCTGCAGACCTGCTTCACCGCCTATGAAGTGACTCCCTTGCAGGTGGGGAGCTGGGGGTTCGAACCAGGATCCTCATCCTGGTCCTTGCGCTTCACGCCCCGTGCGGTTGACCTGCTGCGCTACAGCCCAACTCCCGTATGTTCCATTTTTTTTAGAGAAAAGCATGACACATAGATTTTAAAGTAAAGGTTCCCACTTTTTAAATGTTGACAGTGGCTAAAGTATAGACCTAAAAGCAAGAGTTCCTATATTTGTTTCTGAAAATGCATGTACCAGAGTGATGCTCTAGTTCTCTTTTTTCTCCCCTCTCTTATGTTAGTAGATAATAAGTAAATAAATATTGACAGTGAATTCCAACATTTAAAATATCAGAGGGCAAAATGGAGCACACTGCCAATTTTGTTTCTGAATAGTCCTCTAATCTTAACATCTTATAATTTTATAATGTTTAATTTTTTTTAATTTGTAAAAATGTTTTAGTGCTACCAAGGTTACCTGCAAGATGAGTTCACGGCTCCTGATGGCCACTTTTTTTCTTTTCTTTCTTTCATGCTTTCTATCTTCTTTTCTTTCCTTTTCTTTCATTCTTTCTAGGATAGGACAGAGAAATTGAGAGGAAAGTGGTATGTAGAGGGGGAGAGAGAGAAAGAGAAACACTTGCAGATCTGCTTCTCTGCTTGTGAGGTTTCCCCGGTGTAGGTTGGGAGCAGGATAGTTCATGTGCATGGTAAAGTATAAAGTGTGCATTCAGTGACTCAACCCCTAATTTTTTGCATTTTTACTAACACCAGTGATGCTAACAGGTTAGATGGAAATGTTAGAAAATAAACTTTTATTCACCTTAAGATGATAGCTCAGGGGGCCAGGCGGTAACACAGTGGGTTAAGTGCACATGGCATGAAGTGCAAGGACCGGTGTAAGGATCCAGGTTTGAGCCCCCGGGGTCCTCACCTGCAGGGAAGTCGCTTCACAGGCGGTGACACAGGTCTGCAGGTGTCTTTCTCTCCCATCTGTCTTCCCCTGCTCTCTCGATTTCTTTCTGTCCTATCCAACAACAACATCAATGACAATAATAATAATAATAATAATAATAATTAATAAGGCAACAAAAGGGGGGGGGGAAGCCTCCAGGAGCAGTGAATTCATGATACAGGCACGGAGCCCCAGCAATAACCCTGGAGGCAAAAAAGAAAAAGAAAAAAAGATGGTAGCTGAACACATAGAAGTTAACAGATACAAATGAAACATATTTCTTAGGTGATGGGATCAGAGGGGCTGTCATTTGCATTCTATAAATCATGCACTCAAAGTATCTACTATTATTTGTATAACAGAGAAATTTAGATTCATTTATTCATTTATTTTGTGAAAGACAGAAACCAGAAATCTGAAATTTTGAAATAAATTTGAAATTTATTCATTTATTTTGTGAAAGATAGAAACCAGAAATCTGAGGACTTATGCATGGAAGTACTGGGATGTATGCATTGAACCACAGCCACAGGACCCAACAACAACAAAAAGGTTAAGATAATGTTAAAATATGGAGGGCAACTTAAGATGGGGCCAGATATTAAAACAAAAAGGGAGAGGTGGGAGTCGGGCTGTAGCGCAGAGGGTTAAGCGTAGGTGGCGCAAAGCACAAGGACAGGCATAAGGATCCCAGTTCCAGCCCCCGGCTCCCCACCTGCAGGGGAGTCGCTTCACAGGCAGTGAAGCAGGTCTGCAGGTGTCTGTCTTTCTCTCCTCCTCTCTGTCTTCCCCTCCTCTCTTCATTTCTCTCTGTCCTATCCAACAACAATGACATCAATAATAACTACAACAATAAAACAACAAGGGCAACAAAAGGGAATAAATAAATAAAATAAATATTTTAAAAAAGGGAGAGGTAGTGATATAAGTATGCCATTAAATTTACATTTCCACCCTGGCATCTTTATTTGCTTCACTACCATCATTAAAGAATATGTTGTTAAAAAAAGGCAACATAAGGGGGCTGGGCAGTAGCACACAGTGCTAAACATACATGGCACAAAGCACAAGGACTGGCAAAGAGATCTCAGTTTAAGCCCCCAGCTTTCCACATGCAGGGCTGTTACCCCACAAGCGGTGAAGCAGGTCTGCAGGTGTCTGTCTTCCCCTCATCTCTCAATTTCTCTCTGTCCTATCTAACAAAATGGGAAAAATGGCTTCCAGGCCTCACTTCTTTTTCTCTAGTTATTTATACAAATATTTCCCATATTATGAAGAATTGTTGTTTTCGCTGGGCTGGCTTCACGGGCAGGTAACAGACAACCCGGGACTCATGGCTGGGTTGTACGCAGTATCTCTTTATTCATGCAGGACGCAGCACAATCTATACCAAGCTAAGCTAAACTAACACAACTACTAACTAACTAAAACAAACAATGTCCTTACATACTTTCCAAGTAGGGTGTAAACAGGATGTGATGTAGAGAGGGTGGAGAGAAAAGTGACTGGTGAAAATCAGGGTGTGACAAGGAGAGGGGGCAGAGCAGGCAAGAATTCTATCGCTGAACCACTAATGCCCGGGAGGGAGTGTGGTGCTTTATGTAAATGTAAAAGTGATTTATGTAAATAGACCGCTATGAATGGGATCAAACCAGTCCCTATACAGGCATACCGGTGCTTGGTTAAGCAGAAGCCAGGGGGAGCTGGCATACTACCCAACAAAGAATCATGTTTACAACAGTTGCTCACTGTAGTTTGAATCCTGAATATAGTACATGAGGGCTTTGTTTATAGAGGGATGGGGTAGGCACTTATTATTTTTAATAATCATTTTTATTCAATTTTTTAAATTTTATTTATTATTGGATAGAGACAGAAACTGAGAAAGGAGGGGGAAATAGAAAGGGAAAGAGACAGAGAAAGAGAGAAACACCTGTAGCCCTACTTCAATCCTGAAGCTTTCCCTCTGCAGGGGCTTGAACCTGTGTCCTTACTCACTGTAATGGGTGCACTTAACCAGGTGCACCAACACCTGGCTTCCCAACACTTTTCTTATTTTCATAATTATTATCTTCCTTTGGTTTCTATCAACAATGATTTTATTCTATTAACCCATGTACATGATCAAAAATTTATTTAGTATATTTATTTTACAGTTTTCAAGATAACTGATGGGGAGTTTACTCTTTTTGAAACAAAATAAGAAGGGTATGTTAGCATAAAGGAATGGAAGATTTGTGTATCAAAAACTCATAAACCTTAAAAATCTATCCACCTGGTAGAAGCGAGTCTGAGGAAGGGGTCCATGATGCATATTTGTAAGTTTACCTTCTTTCTCTATCTGTTGAGTTGGATATACAGTTTCTTAGTTATAGGAACAGGAGGTGAAATTTTATGTAGAGTGGACAATTTGAAATGGCATAATCATATTCTAGATATGCCAAGAAGAATATTTTACATTGAGGACAAGGAACCACAGGTGTGGACGCAGGGGGTGCTTGACATTTAGGTTCTTTAGAAAGGGTCCACTGAGCAAGAGTAGGATGGTCCTTTGCCAGGACTATTTCGAAGGATAGGTAGACTGTCTAGCACTTTCTTACATCCTGTTGCCTCACTGATTTATAGATTGCCAGATGCTTCTATTTTTTTTAAAATGATTTTAAAAATACCTTATATTCTGTTGTTTCAGAAACCTTACACATGGCATAAAATATTCCTGATTTTTTTTTCCCTCCAGGGTTATTGCTGGGCTCAGTGCCTGCACCATGAATCCACCGCTCCTGGAGGCCATCTTTTCCCCCCTTTTGTTGCCCTTGTTGTTGTAGCCTCGCTGTGGCTATTATTATTGCCATTGTTGATGTTGTTTGTTGTTGGATAGGACAGAGAGAAATGGAGAGAGGAGGGGAAGACAGAGAGGGGGAGAGAAAGATAGACACCTGCAGACCTGCTTCACTGCCTGTGAAGCGACTCCCCTGCAGGTGGGGAGCCGGGGGCTTGAACAGGGATCCTTCCGCAGGTCCTCCCTGCGCTTTGTGCCACATGTGCTTAACCCACTGCGCCACCGCCCGACACCCCCTGATTTTGTTTTTAAAGAAAACACTTGCCTTTTCTTTGCTCCATTCTTCCCATCATTATAGCCAAAATCATTCACACTTATCATTGTCTTTATAGTTTTTTTGATGGTTGAAATTCTAAAGACATATAAAATGGTGACTAAGCAAGGCATAAAGATTTAATTGCTCATAACTTTTTCAAAATGTAAGTCTTAAAATCATAAGTAGGCTAAGGGCATTTATATATCAAATTGAGAACTCCTAAAAATTGAGCTAAAATTATTATATTTTTCAAAGCTGAGAATCATCCTTGATTTGTCATCACTGAATCAGGGAACAGATTTTTCACACATTAAGCCATAACTAGAGGATTCCCCCCCCCTTTGGTAAACCACCTTAACCTGCTTTTGAAAAACCCTGGTTTCTATACAGATTGAATCTGAGTCTGCCTCTGTTTAGCCTGTGAAATTTAACAAGACCAAAGACTTGGGTTGGTAAGGCTGTGAGCCATACCACCATCTCAGGTTTTTGATGACACCACAAACCACTTGAGATTTATTATGTTAGCAGATGTCATCAGAATATGAGTGCACAGGTACAGTGTAGAGTTAGTGGAAGAAGAACACTGCCTATATATATTTATTTTTATACCCATACTCTCAGTGGTTAGAAAATGGCCTGGGCAGCCCATAAAGAATTTTGATCCATACTCTCAGAGGAATAAAAAAAAAAAATAGGGAAGTTTCCAATGGAGGAGATGGGACACAGAACTCTGGTGGTGGGAAATGTATGGAATTATACCCCTGTTATCTTACAATCTTGTTAATCATTATTATATCACTAATAAATAATTTAAACACATACACACAAAAGGAAAAAAGGAAAGAGAAAGGAAGGAAGGGAGAAAGAAAGAAAAGAAAAGAAAGAAGGAAAGGAAAGAAAGAAAGAAGAAAAGAAAGAAAGAAAGGAAGGAAGGAAGAAAGAAGGAAAGAAAGAAAGAAAGAAAGAAAGAAAGAAAGAAAGAAAGAAAGAAAGAAAGAAAGGGGAGAAAGGAAATGACCTGGTTTTCCTGTCTTGGGCAGTGTGGAATTATGACTCCATTGAAAGGGCCTATATGGTAATTTTGTGTTTTTTTTTCCACAGAAATAATTCTGTATGATGATCAACAGTGTCCTATGGGAAAGACAGTACATTTTTACAATCAGTGTGTAAGGAAAAGGTGAAGACTACCATAATCAATGAAAAATAAAAGTAACAGAAGCAATTACTTATAGTTGGAGTCTTTATATGCAACAATATATTAGATAGATTTTCATTCTTCTCTCAATACGAGTTGTCTGGAGTTCAGACACCTCTGGTCTATTGAACCCTAACAAAATGCCAAAAGCTGACGCTTTATAAATGCACTAATATAAGCCTTTCTAAATATTTTTAAATAATTAAGAAAATTTAAACTAATTTCTGGAGGCGACATGAATGTTCATAAAGATTTATAGACTATGTATTTTTTAAATTCCAAAAAATAATTATTCACTTACTATGAAAGACAGAATGTGCTGTATTTAATATAGAATCTTAAATAGCCCACTGCCTTTATTATATACATTAAGCTTGAAAAATGCTGACATAACAATACACTAAATATAATAATCTAATAAATTAGCATCCTTTAATAAAAAATAATAGAAATAAAAACACACTTCCTATATTTTTGAGAAATAGAGACGTAAAATAAAATAAACACCTTTGGGGTAATGACTGAAAATTACTGGTTTAGATGGGGTAGAGGAATTACTTCAATTATGAAATAAAGCATTGTAGTAATACATGCCTTTTAGAAATAATTATATAGTGATTATTCACAAAGATAAACACACGCAGATGTTGCTAGTAAATTAAAAAAAAATCCTAATTTGAAGAAAACATACAGAAACTGCATTTCCAGCTAATTGGCTTTAAGAAGAAACTAAAAATTTAAAGTATCAGTGCACTTGAAAATCTTTTAATAAGTTCTAAGAAATGAATTAAACCTGCAACTGAAGGCAAAAATATATTTTTCCCCCAGAACTACTTCAGTTACATGTACTCAAAAGCCAAAAAAATTTAATTAGTTGTAATTAGATTACCATGAAAAGATATTGGATCAGGATAATTTTAATTTAAAAGGAATCCTCTATTTTAACACTTCCTAATTTCATCTTTATTATATTGCAAAATATGAAAACCTGAAAATTAACTGATGTAGATGTTGTAGATTAGAAGACTATACACCTTAATCAATCAAAGAATTTGGGGACAACAACAACCCACTGAGGTGACTACAAATCAGTGAAATTGATTTCTATGATTGAAAAATTAGTCCCCTTATTTTACAACCTTTGGATATCATTTAATTATTATGTGTATATATGTGACAGAACAGTAATCAGCATACGAATTAGTAAATATTCTTGTAGGATTTGCATGCCAAAAGAAACAAATGATATATAAATTTAAAAAAGATAATCTTTGAAAGACTGAAAATGACATGATGGTACATTCTATTACTAAAAATATGCTCAGGAAGAGGCCCTCTGACAGGTAACACTAAATCTTGATTCATACAAATCATGACCAGAAGCATAGGAAGAAGTCCTTTCTCTTCCTGTTTCCTAGCTTTTCCCCCAGTTTTTAATCTCAGGATATTTCCTAAACAAACTGACTCTCTAATATAATTTCTCCTTTGTAAGAATCTATGCTGGGAAGGAGTGGTAACATCTGTGGATGTCAAATAACAAAAGACACTTTCTGGGAAACACATAGAAAAGTTTTAGAATTTGGTAACACAGTCTACCTCCACACCCCACTCTAAATACTTATAAGCATTTAGCTGGATTGAATTTTAATATTTTTTTATTTTATTCCTTATTGTAAATATGCCTAACCACATAGAATTAGTAAATTATAGAACAGAAATAATGGTTACCCACTTGAATCAAATGCCTGGATAGACTGAGTAATATACCTGTACTAGTGGTAAAAATTACCTACCTAACAAGATAGACATTAAAAATTAATTTTGGGGGGAAGTGATAGCTGATTATGGAAGTACACACTATACTTACTTATGTGTGTGTCCCCGTCCTTTATTTCCCTTCCCAAAGTTATACAAGCACATACAAGTTTTTTGGATGTGTAATTGAGACCAACTAAACTAAGATAATAACACATTGTTAAATTCAGCATTTTTCTTAAGTCCAACTGGGTCAAACCAAGTTTTCGTTTTCCAACTATTATTATAGAAATGGATCCCGGTTCGAACCCCGGCTCCCCACCTGCAGGCAGGTCCCTTCACAGGCGGTGAAGCAGGTCTGCAGGTGTCTATCTTTCTCTCCTCCTCTCTGTCTTCCCCTCCTCTCTCCATTTCTCTCTGTCCTATCCAACAACGACGACAACAACAATAATAACTACAACAATTAAAAAAAAAAGGGGGCAACAAAAGGGAATAAATAAAAATAAAATAAAATATTTTAAAAAAGCAAAAAAAAGAAATGGGAGGTATGCATATTATTCATACAGTCCAACTTTTTTACATGTGTATGAATATACATATTAGAAAAGGACATTTTTATTTTGATGAGACCAAAATATCTTTGTTTTATAATGTAGGAACTATGGACCTGAACAATATTATTTAAACACTCTTGGTCTTTAAGGATATACATAAATGGGATTAAAATACTGACATGTTCACTTTTAGTAGAACTACAAGAACAATTCATCATCGAGAGTTATTCTGGTCCCACTGGTAATCACATAATTGAACAGGATTTTTAGAGATTTGAAGTTATTGTTGTCTGTTGTGCAATTACATAATTAGTCAGAACCTCTATAATAATATATTTTCTAAAAATACGGGTAGGTTAATACCAAGTAAATTTAGAACCAGGGTTTATTTATTTATTTTTACCTTTAATGCTTCAGTTATAAATCAGAATTATGTAACAGCTTAAGTACCAAGAACTGTTTCATCAGACAACTACTTAAAAAGTCAGATGGCTTGAAATGTAAGCAAAAAGCTACATACATTTAAGTTTCCAAATATTGGTCAGCTTTATTTATGAAAAAATAGCTCACTACTAAATCTCTCCCCGAGGGCTTACTTGAGAGCCAGGGGTTGCCTATCTCTTTAGTTATTTCTTCCATCTACACCCTAAGTTATTGTCCTACTTCAGACGTGCACAAGCACATGTGCAAATAGAAGTCAAAAAAGAGGTTTCTTTCTGGGAATTCTGTTTTAAGGAGAATGCTACCCAGTGAGGAACATTTCAGAACTCATTTCACGCGGAAACAAGCGGGGCTTCGCGAAAGTGGACTGAGCAACGTGGCGGGAAGTCGTGTTCATTATTTTGTGAGGAGCCTAAGTCGGCCCTGGGCCCCGTCTCGCACGCCCGCGGGGAGGCCCCTCCGCCACCCGTGCACAAAGGCGCGCAGAGCCTCTCTCCGCACCCGCCCTCGCCGCTCTCTCGCCCCACCGGGGCGGCACAAAGACCAGGCCCGCCACTCGCTAGGGGCGCCCGCGCCGCGCCGCGCAGCCCGCCACACCCACTCGGGCCCACTCCTGCCTCCGCCGCAGCCGGCTCCCTGATGAATATGCATCGCCGCCCGCCCTCAGCTCCTCCTTTTCGGTTTTCTTCCCGCCGCCAGGCGGAAGCGAAGAGCCGCGCTTCCCGGGCGTCGGGGCTCGCCCGGGCTGGCCGGGGCGGGGAGGGGAGGGGAGGAAAGAAGAGGGGAGGGGTAAGGCGGGCGGCTAAGAAAGAGAAAGCCTAGGAAGCGGCTGCTGGAGAAGCGTGGGCCAGGCGCGGAAAGGGTGCGCGGATGGGTGGCGGTTCCGGGGGAGCCCCGCGCCTGGCCCGGCCAATCCGAAGGAGGGGAAGGGGCGAGCGCGCGACCCCGAGGCTGCTCCCCGCTGCATCTGCGGAGCGCGCGGGGAGGCGATCCGCAACCCTCGAGCTGCTAAAACAACAATAAAATCCACCAAATACGCACACGCGTGCGCTTGTGCAACACACACACACACACACACACACACACACACACACACACACACACACACACACACACACACACACCGTTCTGGAAGGTGTTCAAGACAATCAGGAGAAAGTCTTCTGCGAATCAGAGGAAGGAAAACGGGATATCCAGAGGGGCTTCCTTTTAGACTTGACTTTTTACCGCCTTTTCTTTTCGGATCAAGAATTGTGTGGCATTGCAAAAAGTAATAATTAAAAAAAAAAAAAAGGCTACAACCGGATTACTACACACACACACACACACACACACACGCACACACACATCAAAGCAACCCTTAAGGAAATCCACAAATCTGTATCTGTGACACGTGAAGTTAGCGGCCCAGGGTTTTGCGGCAAACTCAAGATCTCTGTCATTTAATTCAATACAGTACGATGGTATGTGGCTTTGAAATGATAGATTTTGCTTGTTCTTTCCTTGCACTCCCTTTCATCACAGGAACTGATAGGATGTTTTCCTGTTTGTGTATTGTAAAGTGATCTTTTACAAAGAAAAACCAACAAACTAATTGTCATGTCTGCTTTAAAGGCTGAGTTATAATACTGAATTTTCAGACAGTGTATATATATATATATATATATATATATATATATATATAGTTTTGACTATTTCAGTGTACACCACACTATCATGATAAGGATTTGTGAATAAAATTGTTAGTGCAACATTGTAAAATAGAGCATTTTTTTCTGTTTCAACTCCACTGCCAACTTTTCTTTCTTTGCTGCAAAGTTTAAAATAATATCTGTAGGATATATGGGACACTTAAGTTATACCCTGTAGTTGTCTTTTTTGTGGCATTCTTTTCTTCACTTTGGGGTGAATATGCACAACTCTGGTACATAGTATTACTTTAAAGTGCGATTTTAAAGTGAAAGGTGTAGTATTTGACTCTGGTGTACTGGAGCTTTAAAAATATTTATTCCAAAGTTTACTTCTCCCCACTTCCTTACCTATGAAGTTGAAGGATCAAATTGTTAACCTTCTACAACTACACCCTCTACATTTAAGAGAAAAAAGATGTATTTCTCTTCTCATTAAAACTATTTTCACCTTGTTGCTTTTCTTCTTGGGTTCTTCCCCTTTGCTAATGTGTGTGTGTGTGTGTGTGTGTGTGTGTGTGTGTGTGTGTGTGTGTGTGTGTTTCTTTTTCCTTGTTCTCTCTTCCCAGTATGTCTGAGACACATTTTAATGCACAATATCCCATCCATTAAGTTGTGGTTGAATGAGGAGTGTGTGAGGACTTGGCAGCTTTCAGGTTGATGGGGGCAGGGAAGCCAGTTTTGACTTTGACACAAGATGCCCAAGTGGCGTGATTGGAATTATTATTAGGGTTGTGATCATGGCCATCATCTTGGGTTATGACAAACTGCCATTGAACTTGAGACTGGATAGACTGGATCTCCAAGTCAACCTCCCAGCATCACCCCTCCCCTCACGCTAGTTGGCAAGGAGAAGGTGCCAAAATACACATGATTAACTCTAACTTTCTTTGAAAGAATCTTATAGCAGCATCTTTTGTAATGTTAACTTTCTAACAGTTGGGGAAAAAGTTAACTTTTGAACCCACAATTGAACATTTAAATAAGCCCTAAAAATGGAATAAATCCAGAAAGTCATACAGACATGCTTATGTGGTTAGAAAAGAATGCACGTGTAAATAAGCAGGGTGTGTGTGTGTGTGTGTGTGTGTGTGTGTGTGTGTGTGTGTGTGTGTGTGAGAGAGAGAGAGAGACTGGGGAGTTCAAAGTCAGAATTACTGTGACTTTTGGGTATTTATTGTATGGTGGAAAGAGTATTGTGAAGAGAAGAAACTGACCTTTAAGCAGCCTAAATAAAAACTGCAAAGAGTTGTGAAACACAAAACGTTGTGGTTTTCAGTTTTACATTTGGGGTTTGATGTTTTCATTTAATGGTATGAGAGATGGAGAAAGCCCCAGTGCTGAAAAGTCCCTATTAAATCATATGTGGGCAAAGGTCAAGCACTCCAAGTCACTGATAGAATATACTGCAGATTCCTGCCTAACTGATGGGGAGCACAGGAAAAGTGCTTGGGCAATAAAAGTATTAGAAGGGTAATTATCCTTGGTGGTTGGGAATGCATTCTTGTGCACTGGGAAAGGGTTTTTACTGGCCCGATGAATTTTAAAGCTGAGTATTGTTGAAAGCTGTTTTAATAGGAAATTGATTAGCTGAGTGTTTCATACAATAAATGGTGACAGTTTCATTGTCTGATGTCCAAAACAAATTCTTTTTATGCCTTAGCAGATATTGGCATGCATTTAATTTTAATATGGTTAAACTGAGCAGCAGTATAATTATGAGTGGATGTGATGTTGGGAACATATGTAACTTTGCTTCTAGAGTTTGTGGCACTACTCAATATTCTTGCTTTTGATTTATTAGCTTATTGTATTGTTACATTAGTTGAGATAAATTTCAGAATAAAGTTTACTGACTAGGTAGTATATATAGATCCAATTGTCTTGTCTCTGGGTAATAATGCAAATTGCTTGCTAACTTTTAATTTGAAGGTTAAAATGCATACTTATATTTATGCATGATTTTTACTTTGAAATATAACTTTATTTTTCAAAGGAAGATTTAGATTAAGGAGTGAACAAAGTTTGAGCTAGTTTGCATTACACTTCTTAATAGAGAAGGTAAAGATTATTTGATCTTCTTGAATAAAGCTTTGTAAACATCTCTTTCAAAAGATGTTTACAACCTATCTTTCAACCCTATCTGGTTTCATGTCACAATAGGTAACAAAAGCTAATTTACACATAGAAATAAAATGAGAGTATATTTTTACTTTAAAAGACAGACATTTGGGGGAGAGGACAATGATTATAACTCTCACAGTATCAATAAAGATTGAGTGTGTGAGAGTGTGACTTTTGTAATATTGTGAGTAAAGTAAGGCAATTATTGCTGTGATTTTCCAAGTTCATAATGAATCATGCAATAGTCATAGACAACTGCTGACTTTGTAATCCCAGGAGCAAATGTTTTTAACAGTTGGGATTCTGTTATGAATTGCAGAGAAGTGGAAACCAGTTAACCTTAATAGTGCAAACTTGCAAATGTGCCCAAATGTATACACACTTAGTGGGACAGGCTTTATTTATTTACTTGTTTATTTATTTATTTATTTATTTATTTCAGTCTTATACAGGCATTCCAGAAGCAACTTTATTAACAGTGTCATTTTACTCATTTAGTTTTGTTCTAAGGGGACACACCAAATAGCTCCCAGTGGAGGGGAAAAAGTCCAAGTTTATTTGTTTCAGTGAAGGAAAGCCTTAGCAATAGGTAGGAGGGTGGGAGGGGGGTATGAGGGGACAACTAACCAGTTGTGAACATTCTAGGAGGGAATAATTGCTACCTTGATTTGACAGTATTAAGCTGAAAGAGATTAATATGATTCTGCAATTTCTATCAAATGAAGGCAATTTCAGTACCTGTTGGTTGTTTATGTATGCATTTTTGAGTGGATTTTTTAAACTACTGCTTGTGAATGTAAACTCGTGTTTCTCAGGCTACATAATGTATGATTTTTATGGTTCATTTGTAAGAAGGAAAGGCCCCTAGGCATGGTGTAGAGGATACTCTTAGTTTTGCAGGCCTCTTTTCAGGGGTCAAGAGGTCATCTGTCTCTTTTGTATTTAGTTTTAAAATATTGATATTGGCTATGCAGCCAGGGTGTGTGAAATTGTTGAGCCTCCCCTCAAATCACATGTTAGAGCTAAAGAAGAAAAAGTCATCAGGTGTATTGAAAATGACAGCTTTGTTAAGCTCCAAGAAACCTTTCTCTAAACTGTTCAGGATTTGCAACCTGTCACCAAGTTTCTTTAGAAGAGAGAAAGTTAAAAGAAAAATCAATATTAGGAGATACTTGAGATGTCAAGTTTCTCTCTGGAGATCAGTGGAAGGCTCCAACTGGGCAACATTGCCTGTGCTTTCAAATATACAATTGAGTTTTGAAAAACCCAATCACCTGAATTACCCATCAAAAAGGAAATCCCCCCCCCCAGGTGGCAGGAAATAGTGCTCTAAGAAGGATACCTTTAGGACTTCTAAATTTTTTTTTTTTTTTTTTTTTGCTGGAGAAAACTGCCTTTTTTTTTTTTTCTAACTCCACAGCCAGATTTTGACGTGAATGAAAATTTGCCTGTGCTTTAACCTTTTCAGTGTAGGGGAGAGAGAGAAAAGATGAGGAGAGGGAAATATCAAAGTCTAGGAAGTGTTTGGCCCACTGTAATAGTATTAGAAACTTTTCAAAGATAATTAAAACTATAGTTTCCATACTATGACATACATTTCAAAATAGGGGGAAAGTGGATAAGACTTAAGTGTCTGCTCATGTTTTCCTATTTTGTCTAATATTTGAGATGTGAAAGAGTAGTATTTTTCAAATCAATTCTAGTGGGTAAGTGTTGTTTTGAGAGAAAAATCAGATGTACCCCACACCCAAAGCCAACAAGCAGCCCCTCTTCATAAGAGTCTATTTTAGAGTTCATCCTGGGAAGGTCAGCAGTGACCTTGGCATAAGATAGTCAAGAAGTGTTTTGGGACAGTGTTAGCCATCCCACCTATGGCTGCAGGGCATGAGAGAACAGTGAAAGCCATGAAAGCTGAACACTCCAAAAACCTTTCCAGGATGTCTCTTATTCATTCTTCCCCTTCTTTTATCTCTCAGTCAGTCCTTTCTTATTTCCCTTTTTCCTGGAGACAAGTCAACACCCCAAATTACCAAGCATCTTCTATAGTCATCATACTGTGCCCAGTCCTATGTGCCCAACAACCATGGAGCACTTGAAAGATATCTGAATTCCTAAGTGACAGGCTTGGGAGGACCCAGACCCTTCACTTCTCTGGGGTCTTACCTGTGTTGGTTGCTGCTTCTTCACCACTGGTGCTGCTGTAGCTTTTGTGAGCTCTTCTGTACAATGGTTTCCTTTCTTTTTCTTTTTTCTTTCTTTCTTCTTTCTTTCTTTCTTTCACTTGTTAGAAACTTTTGGATGCAACCTCATTTTAATGGCAAAAGGAGATAGTTTCTGTTGGGAAAGGGGTAACAAGGTCTGGAGACACTTGTCCAGGGTTCAGCACTGGGCCTCTTTTGCCCAGGGACAGAGGCTGGATCTGGGATCTCTTACTGAAAGGAGTGCTCTCTGGGTGCCAGGATTTCACTGGGGGTGGTGTGATGAGGAGGGGGGGTACTGGGGGAGGGAAAGAAAAAGGAAGATGGGCGCTGGATTTTTAAAGAGACCCCTAATAATGGCTTCTGTAAGAGTGCAGGCATTCAAAGAGGTGTGTTCAAGGACACGAGTGCATTCGTGCCAAGAGGAATGTCTTTTATGGTAAATTAACTCGCTTTAAATTGAATATTTGTTCAAAGGGAAACTCCAGTAGTTAAAGCTGGTATTATCAGTAGCTCTCCCCCGCCCCCCTCCCGGCAGACTTTGGATCAAGGGGTGAAAAAAGTGATGCAGCGTAATGTGGATACAAAGTGATGTTTGGGGGATTTAACAAAAACCTAGATGTGATTGCTTTTAAAATTCTGAGAGAGAAGTGAGTATTTATTTAGATTAATTACGAATATTGCATTAATGCATTCATGTATAAAGGCGTGTCAGCTTTATCCTGGCGTCTCAAAAATAAGAAATGACATACACAAAGGAAATTAACGTTGTAAATGCTGACTAGAAGATTTGCCTTGGGGAGGGGGCGGAGCTGGGAAGCAGCTTCCAGCAGTGTGTACCCTAAAGGGTTAACTCCAGTAGAGTTCTCGAAATATCCCTCGCTTTACCTGTCTTCCCAGATCCACCGACCCGCAGCCCCTCTACGGGCCTCCTCAACTTCCCACCCCCAGCGCCTTTCTTCTTTGGGCTCTTGGTTTACGGGGGCTGCAGCTGGTAGACTTGGCAAGCTCGGCTCATTAAGAGCGCTCTTTGAAAACGGACTGTGTTTGAGCATTTCCCTAATGAGGACAGGACGGGGTTAAAAAGTGACCATTTCATGGTTGACTTGAACCTGCCTACTTTTCTTGATGTGTCGTTGTGAAATGCTTGATGTGGATAACTCCCACTTGGTGAAGGAAAAAGTCACTGGTTCCTTCGGGTGCGCTGAGGAAAGTTAAAAGGGTGGGGTGGGGGGGGGAGGGAGGTAGGGATGGGAGTGGCGGGCAGAAGCAGGAGAGACCCAGAGAGCTGAGAAAGTTGAGAGGAAAGATTGAGAATGCAGAAAGCGATGGAGAAAGTGGGTGGGGGTGGGAGGTGGGAGAGTGGGAATCTCAGAAGAGCTTCCAAACTGTCCCAGAAACACAGTTGGAAGAGGACACAGCTCTGCCATGGAGACTGGGCAGTCAAGTCCCTTGGGCAGCCCCAGTTACCGCCACCCCTAGTGCCCCCCCCCCCCCCCAGCTAGGTAGATGTAGAGTCCCTGGCAATCACGTTTTCTTTCTCCATTGTCTCGCCCGCCTTTTCCCACCCCAATCGAAAACTAAAATGTGTGTGTGTGTGTGTGTGTTTGAGTGAGTGTGTGTGTGTGTGTTTGAGTGTGTGTGTGTGTGTGTGTGTGTGTGTACCCCGTTCAAGGCAAACCGCCGCAAAGAACCAAAATCAAGTTCATTGACTTGGGGCCTGCAGCTCCTGCGGGTGGAGGCGGGGCCCTGCGGCAAGAAGGAGGCGGGCTTGCGCGCCCAGCGGCCCAGGGCGGCCGCCTCTGGAGGGCTGTAGCGGCACACGCACCCGGCTTGCGCGCGCGCCCGCCCGTCCCGCAGCCCTGAGCGCGCCGCGGCCCCGCCCAGCCTTGCACCGGGGCGGGGAGGGAGCCGCTTTCCGCCGGCGCCCGAGGCCCAGAGGGGTGGGGATTGGGAGCGAGCCAGCGGGGCTGCAGGAGGAGGAAGAGGAGGGTGGAGCAGGCGGCGGGAGGAGGGGGAAAGAGGAGGGGACCAGAGCTGGCGGCGGCGGTTCGGCCGGGTCCTCCAGCTCCCAGCGAGGCCACGTGCACGGGGCACCCCCTGGGAGGGCAGCAAACCGCAACGAAGCGCTGCGGGTAGCTTCTGCCCTGGGGCGCAGACCGGCTCTGGGGAGACCCGGGAAGGCCCCACCCTCCGCGCTGGCGCGCCCCAACTACTTGAACTCAAGTTCTCTCAGACCCCAGCCTGCTCAACCTCCCCCTCCTCCTTTCATGCAGCGGGCCAGGCAGACCGTGCCCGCCCCGGGTGCGAGATCCAGCGCCCCAGCCAGTGCCCCGGGGTGGCCGGGGTGTGAGGGAATTTTCCATCCGTTCCTTTCTTGGGCCCAGACTGGCAATGTACTTCTCCCATTTGGATGTTCCTGCGGCTTAAAGAGTCCGCGGAAAACACAGAAATATCTCTCCCAGGAAGGGTTTTCAGTGGTGTGTGAGAGCGGTGGTGGGGACAGTGTGCGGGACTTGATCAAAGGGAGAAAGAAGATCTGATTTGAAAAAAAGAAAAAAGTCATGTTTGTTGCACCGGAATGAGACCTTTAACAAATGTGGTGGTGGTGGTGGTGGTGGTGGGGGAGAGGCAAGAGGAGGAGGAAGGTGGGGGGCGGGGGGTGTGGAGAGGCTGGTGCAAAAGGAATGCGCGTTTGCAGGAGGAGGAGGAGTAAAGCGATGATTGTGTAATTAAATAATAAAACAATCCTTAAGTCTGATTTGGAGAGAGCGCGAGCGGGGTCCAGAGGGTGGAACCGGTGAATTTTTCAACTTCCAAGTTTTGCAGCGAAAGAAAGCAAGAGAGGGGAGGGGAGAAAAAAAAAAAGAGCACAGAGTAGAGACGAGAGGAGTTTGGATTTAATGTTTGGGATTTTTTCAGAAGCTCGTTTCGATCCCTCGGGGCTCTGGGCAACGGCGGCAGCAAGCAACCTCCACGCTCGGCCGGGTCAGACGCGGGGCGAGGCGGGCGGGCGGGCACGAGCGGTCGGCGCGGGCTGCAGCTGCTGCAGCTGAAGACCGCGCGCTGCGAACCTCTTCCGCCCCAAGACCTGCGCTCGCGCCCCCTCCCTCCCCTTGGCCTCTCCTTTCTCCCCGACCCACCCCGCCCCCCACTCCAGCCCTCTCCCGCGCGCACCCCGCCACCCGCGCGCACTCGCTCACGCTCCCTTCCTCTCTCCCGCTCCCTTCCTCTCTCCCTCCCTCCCTCCCCCTCTCTTTCTCTCTCACTCTCTCGCACACACATACACACACACACACAGACACACACCACACAGACACACACAGACACACACAGACACACACACACACACACACACACACACACATGGTTGGCGCTCGGCAAAGTTTCGCCTGCGATCGCCACTCCAGGATCTTGCCGCAGTGCTCGGGGCTGTAACCTTGAACTTTCCCAGCACGGTGACACATTCTCTCTTTCCCTCCCGCCCTCTCCTGCGCCCCCCTCCCCGCCTTTTTTAAAAAAAGCATTTCACCACCAACTACCACCCCAATCCAGCCCACACCGAGCCTTAGCGCACTCACAAGCACCCCCCCAACAACAACAACAACAACAACAACAACAACTACAAAACAGAAAACAAATCCCCAAACCCAGGAGAAAAGCAGCCAGCTCTGGAGGCGGCGGCGGCGGCGGCTTTGGCGAGAACGGTCGGCGCGCTCGAACTGCAAGAGGGTTAAAAGTGTAGATTGGATTTCACCCCGGGAAATCTAGCTCGCCGAGTGAACTTGAATCTTTGGCTATTTAAGAAGGACTGGGTTTGTTGTGAAGTTGCGGCGATTCAGCGCACAGCCCCGTTCTGATTGATTGCATCGCGGGGCTCAGATGACTGTAAAATGAATAGATGAAATTCTTGCTTCTCGAAGATTTTCTTGGGCATCTCCGGGAAAGTGCGTTTTAAGGCGAAGTCATGATGTATTCTCCCATCTGTCTCACTCAGGTACTTGTCTCGGCCGCTCTCTTCTCGAGCTTTCGCTCTACCTCGAAATGCCTTTGTTTTCTTTCTCTTGTCTGCGGACAGTTAACGGCATTAGTTAACCTCCGCACACTCCGTTCCTCATAGACTTGGGTCGGAGTTGCGGCGGTGTGTGTGGGGCGACGTGGGAGCTTGTGCGCGGCCCCATCGCCCCCAGCCACAGCGCGCTCCTTACATGCAGCCCGTAGCCCTGGGCCCGGGGAGCGGGCGCCCGTGCGCCGCCGGGGCTGCAGAGCCGGACGAGGCCGCCGGGATGGGCTGGGTCCCGGCCGCGAGCCTTGGTAGCGGGCGGCCCCACTAAGTGCCTCCTGAGGCGCAGCGCCCCGTTTGTGGTGCCCACCTCCTCACACGACCGCTCCAGCGCAGATCTCGGGCTTTAGAGGCTCTTTTGTGGGCAGGGGGTGCTGAACCCTAATAAACTACCAGTTAACTTGTGTGACGGGACTGTAGCTTCTTGAGTCCTTGAGGGCGTCTCTGGACTCCGTAACAGCCAGTGGGCGGGCGACGAGTAGTCGGATTTTGTGGTTCGGAACTCATTCCTTTGCTTAATTTGCGGGATCCGAGACTCTGGTCCACAGTGACCCGCTCTTTAGAGGTTTCCAGTGACCACACCACAAAGGCGGTCTTTAGGTTGACACTAGTTAGTTGGTAGAGGCGGATGTTTAGGACTTGAAGAACATGTTCTTTTTGTGGAGACCTGTTCAACTGGCGATATATGGGACGTAACTCATGAAGCAAAAAGTAATGCTAGAAAAGTGAAGTCATTAAATGTTTGCTTTTTTTTTTTTTTTTTTTTTTTTACTGTGAAAATTGTCATAAGACTTCAGGGACAGTGCTGTGAAATAAAATACCAACTTTATATTTTTGTAAGAACACAGTTTACGTGATTTAAAGCCAAACAAACAAGTGGCGAGACCAAACTGACTTACCTGGAGGTAGTTTTCATCGCTGCTCAACCAACAAACTGACCAACTAAATATCTTAGCCTAGAGTTGTTATTGGAAGCAATTATTTTAAACCTCTAGAGGTGTGGGCAGTTGACTTAAGCTTTTAGGAAGATGTCAGGATTGCCTATCTGTAAGCATCTTCTTTGGCATAGGCATAAAATCTCTTAAAAAGTGCAAGAAGTGTTGCCTGATTTTAGGTGTGCTTGCTACAGTTTTTTAAAAAAATCGAGTATCACGATGATGCATTTTTATAATGGACAAATGATTAAGATTTCAATTGTATGACAATTAGAAGTCATTGTGATTCAAAACGACGAGGCATTCATAAATTGTGAATGAAGATGAAAACAATGATAAGGCTTATTCAGTGATTGGATGCAGTCCTGTAGCTTTTTGGCTGACACATTTTTTATTGTTTATATTTTGTTTGGCATCTGAGTATGATTAACTTAGATATGGGTCTTTTCAGCAAGTAAACCTGTACTTTAATTTAACAAAAATGGAAAAAATAAATTGCTGAGCTACTTATTTTTTAGAGGTTATGAATACTGGTCAGTAAATATGACAAAACTGAGGCATAACGAATTTCCTTTAGTTGTAAAAGTTACCTTTACTCTTACCCATTGGGCAGGGTTTTTCTCTTCTTTTTTTCCTGATAAATCACATCAATTTCATATTATTCATATACTGGATTCATTAAAGCAAATTAATGTAAGGTTTTCAGTTACAAAGTACTGCACCACTGAGTCTCACCTGTAAAGATTTGCTATTCTGGGTTAATTCATATTTCTAGCACTGGCTTCTCAAACATTGCTGGTAGTTACATTAACTTTTAATTTCTTCCCAGTGTGCATTGATAAACCACTAGTTTTGTTTTAAACTGTGTAAGTTAATGAAATGTTGCAGCATTGTGACATATGGAATATTTGGAGCATACACAGTATAACCATTCAACTATCACAATGACATTCAGGGATACATACTTACCAACACTAATTTATTACAACTAATATTCCCTGTTTTACTTATATAAATCTAGGTTGACATATTAAATTTTTCTTTTTCTCTTTAAGACTTTGGGCTTACACTGAGAAGGAATTTAGCTATAGAATGCTAACTTAGGGAATATGGAAGTGACTTTAAAGGTAATGTAAGGTGTTGCAAAAGTAAGGGCAGGTTAGCATGTTACTTTTTATATGAGACCAGTAATTTACTTTTGTACTTATTGTTATGGCAAGAGCTTAATAGCTCTAGTAGAACAGTGTTTGGATATTTAATAGAGTAATATTCTAACCTGGTTGAAAACTTTGCAGTGTCTCAGTTGTAATAGATATCTGGATTTTAGAAACCGCCTTATTCAAAAGGAGCTAAAGTTAAAGTTGATTATTTGGCAAATTTTTGCAGAAGTATCTGTGCATTATTGCAGATCAATATTTATACATCAATATAATTCAGATGTAAAAGGAAAATTAAGAACTATCACATATAACATCTGCTTTTACTAAAAGTAATGTAAACGCTTGGTAATATAACTTTCACTTGGCATGATTGCATTAAACTTTTCTAGTTATTTTTCAAGTTCTTAAGGTATACTTTTTGATTGATTTATTGTTATATAGCAATGCTCCAAGAGAACCGAGTATTTATTCTTCCATCTTTGTATAGTCTAATTTTAATCCTTTTGATGCAAATAACTGTGCAGAAAAGTAAACATTTCTAGTAGAATTTAGGCTGTTTACTTTTATATTTGAAATTTATAATTTGGTCATTTATTTTATCAATTTGCTTCAAGTAATGAAAGTTCTAAAAGTGTAAGAATTATGTTGATATAGTCTAATAAAAACTAAAAGGTCAAGATGGTATATTCAGTATAAACCATTAGATCACAGATCAATTACATGCTTTGCTTTAAAAAAAGTTTTAATTGTTTAAAGCACTATTGTGGTAATTTATTAATTAGAATACCATAGACACTTTTTTGGGGGGGAAAGGAAGGCATATGCCTCCATTCATGTTTCTCAAAATTATTAAAATTATATATAACTCAGTTTTAGGAAACAGCTGCAATTGGGAAGATGATATTTTAGGTATTTGATATAGAAATGTATGTGATTTTAGCAAACCTCCATTTATTATTATTATTTAAAATATCTCCTTGTCAAGTGTTTAACATGAAAGGAATTCCCATAATAGTAGTAAAGCATTGAGAGATTCTTATAAGCAAAGTTAGTGACCTGAGAAAGTTTGATACTTCTAGGTACCAATAAGAAAAAAAGAGTATGTTTTAAAAAATCACTTGGCAACACTGACAACAAATTCAAAGCAACCTTAAAAAAATGCTGTTTCTGTGCATTTGCTAAGAAATCCAAAATTTAATTGTCATAATTGCATTTTGACAGTTTAAAATCATTTATTAAAATTTTAGAGCTGTTACATAAGATAAATGATTTGAAACTCAAATTTAATCAAAAAGATGTTTGATGTCTCTATAAGAGAATGAAATGTCACTGAACATAGTACTTAAGGGTGCAAATACTTAACTACATTGCTTAATAGCTGCTAAAATAACATTGCATTTTAAAAAACATAGTGAGGGTAAAATGAGTGGGTAACAGAAAGCTCACCCTCTTAATACTCTTTACATTCTTATTTTTTTCATTTCATGTATGTTTTTTAATCATGTCAATAAAGCATAGTGAAAGTCAGATTAGAGGAAGTGAGTTTCCAAAGTGTATTTAAGTCCACATTTCCTTGAGCAGGATTTCTTTATTCATGTATTTCTAAGGGGCATAAACTTTTTGTAGTTACAGTGAAAGCTAAAAGCATGGCATCAGAAAGAGTATGAAGATAGGGAGGTCTTATCATGGGCTGTGGTTGCTGTGAGCAGCACTGCCTTCCCACACAAAGAACAGATTGTGGTTTAACTCTTTCCATGGCCTAGTTTAATGTGCTCGCATAGTAACTGAATTGTTCAAATCTCTGCTGGAAACTACTGATCGGTTTAATGATTTCCTCTATGGTGTTTGGTTATGCCACATACTGTGATGTAATCATTTGCATTCTGTATTATTATAAAATTTTGTTTTATGCTTATTCAGCTTATTTGATTTATTTTTATTCAGATTTATACTTATTCAGAAGGAACCTTTTTTGGCAATATGTTAAAATACTTGATAACTGCAGTACTGCTTGGATGGAATATACACCTCTTCCATATCTGAACTGAGAACTGCTAATGTGTTGCAGATTTTAGTATTGAAACTGAATTTCTCCTTAAGAAAAAAAAAAAACTGGATTTATACCTGGGGTTTTTTTGGACACCTTCCTTTGTTGGAATGTTCTTAGTTGTACTTTTCTCATTTTTACCTAATGTAATTCATCAGTCTGCCAGTTAAATATAATTTATTCCACATAGTTTGGTGTCACTAGCACTAGTATGTAAGATCTAATTTGGGATATGATCAATTAGAGAAAGTTATTTTGTGGTTGGAGTGACGATATAGTCAATGAGACCAAAATAGTTTCTGCAGTGGAAGTTCTTTTGCTTCAGATCTTGGCTTATTGAACGCATCTAGTGTGCATGCATGCACAGGATGTTAAGTTTTTTTTCTCACCAGTAACAGGCCTGAGCTTATGAGACAGGTTTTACCTATGGCGAGAAGTAAAGAAACATTGACTGCTTCAGGAAGTAACTTGAAATATCTGTTGACAAAGAATATCTGCCACTTTTTTGTCATCTCCCTCTCTTAAAAAAGTCTTGAAGGAGACAGAAAATAATGCAGGAACCTAAGGTAAACCGCTTAAGTTAAAAGATATGATGCTCAGTTATCTGTACACATGCAAACTCACTGATACACATATAGGTACTCTCCCAGTCTTATCTGAAAATTCATAGGCTTAACAAATGAATCATATTGATTCTGCAAAAACAATAAGTGACCATCATGTGTTCCTGGTGTCACCCTGTCACTGCATGCAGAGACACAAAGAATGTAAACTTGGTGCCAAGTTGTCATTTTTCATTGTTCACTTCAGATTGATTTTTAAGGGGGTTAGAGTAATTGCCATACTCATGATTGGTTAACGAATTAACTGACTCTTTAGGCTTTGGGTTTTGTGGAAAGCTACTCTAAGAACATTCATATAATAATTGTTTTTAGCTTTTAAAACTTATTTGGAAACACAGTTTATCTGTGAGATAGTGTGAGAGTCTCTGTATTTTAGGGGCTAGTGGTGGTGGTGGAGGGAGAGAATGCAATATTCAAATTATGGAAACCTTCTGTTCAGGACACTGATACTACAAGCCGTTTCCTTTGCCCACTTTCCCTCACTGTATACCGGTTTCTCTAGTTACCACTCTTGGAATGGTGCTGTTTCAGTGTTGGAATGTTGGACGTTTGATAAGAAAATGGATCAAGTTTAATGGCGCATGCTCTTTGTGCCACCAGCAGCCTCTTGCTGAGAGCATGCTCCAAAAGCGGGAACTGTGTGGCATTACACTGAGCATCTATATGCTTTGTGTTTCTGTGCCACAGAGAAGAGAAATGAACTGTGGCATCGCTCCTGCTTTCTGAATAGCTCTGCTCCGATTTAAAAACAAACAAACAAACAAACAAAAAACAACTCACTGTGTTCTTTGTAAAATGGTACTGCTTAGTGTTAGTTGGTCAATGAAATATTTAAATATTAGATTAGGTGCCAAGCACCTTGGTTGCTTAGGTTTTAAAGAATGTTGATGTATGGTGGGAATGAGGGGGATGGGGCCAGAGTGGAAAAACAAAATATAAACCTTATTTTCTTTTTAGAAAGGAGAATCAACCTGTGAATTTTGAGGGGAATGGAGCAGTTTGCTATTCTTAATTTTCTCCTCCCCCTGATTTGATTATTTTAAATAAAAAATAATTTTATTTTTCTGCATAACTTTTTGTATTGTATTGGGAATGGATTGTTGTTGTTGTTGTTTATTTTGTATTGTTCCTAGCTTTCAAAACTAAACTGACTATGCATGTTTTCTTTGCCTCCTCATCTTCCACAGGATGAATTTCACCCATTCATCGAGGCACTACTTCCACATGTTCGTGCAATTGCCTATACTTGGTTCAACCTGCAGGCTCGGAAACGCAAGTACTTTAAGAAGCATGAGAAGCGAATGTCAAAGGATGAAGAAAGAGCAGTCAAAGATGAGCTGCTCAGTGAAAAGCCTGAAATCAAACAGAAATGGGCATCCAGGCTCCTGGCCAAACTGCGCAAAGATATTCGCCAGGAGTACCGAGAGGACTTTGTGCTCACCGTAACTGGCAAGAAGCATCCATGTTGTGTCTTATCCAATCCTGACCAGAAGGGTAAGATTAGGAGAATCGACTGCCTGCGACAGGCAGACAAAGTCTGGCGTCTGGATCTAGTCATGGTGATCCTGTTCAAAGGCATCCCCTTGGAAAGTACCGATGGAGAGCGGCTCATGAAATCCCCACATTGCACAAACCCAGCACTTTGTGTCCAGCCACATCATATCACAGTATCAGTTAAGGAGCTTGATTTGTTTTTGGCATACTACGTGCAGGAGCAAGGTAGGAGCAGATTGTTCTTTCTTCTAGCATGGCAAATACTGCCCACAAACCCTGCATACAGAATGTCTGGTTTAGGTTAGATGGTTCTCAAGGCCCCTAGATCTCTTTCCTTCAAGTAGGCCCTCTTACATGCACATATCTACTGCCCTGTGCCAGGCATGGAAATAGACTTCAAGTTTTCATACCTGTATATCCATGGATATTTAAAGAAAGACCACAAAGAACTGCCCTTTGAAATAATATATGTTTTAAAGACATATAATAGTCTAAAATATAGTTTATTAAACATTTTCCCCCCTCCTAGGCAATATTCTTTGACTATGGTCATCTTTCCCCATTGAAAATGCAGTTTTAGGAGCAGTCAGACCACTGTTCAATAATCTTTGTATTAGTCTTTAATAAGGTAGATGAACTTTGTTTATGGAATCTATTGCAATTGCACTGAAAGTAAAATTAGCATTTCCCCATACAAAATGCTTAAGTGCCACTATCAGAAAGAGTATCTTTGGTAGAGATTTATTTAATTTACATATTTATCTCAAAACCTCCTTTTGACTATAATATTCGATGTATATTGGATGGGTTATGTTTCTTGTCTAAGTAACTTGTGTCATAGCATTTTTTTTTTTCAGCGTGATTTGGAACACTTTAAATTGTTAGTTTGCTTAAACGTAAATACGTAAAACTTACCGAGGAGAAAAGTTGCAGTTCTTTACATACCATAATAGAACAAAAACAGAAAGTGGACTGGTTACACTGGTTTAAAATAAATCTCAAAAAGAATGTAGAAACCACATACCATACTTATTTAAAAAATACTTGATAAAGAGTGATTTAAATGTTGCCTGAATAATTGAAAAATAAGTAATCTTTTTGCTGGGTGCTTTTGATTTTGTGCAATAAATTTATTTTTACTTTTCTTGATAGATATTTACTCAAGTAGGCGAGACTTTCTTTTCATCAGATAAATGTGTTGGAATATAGATTACCTTGTGGCAGCAGCAGTCTATAGTAAAACATCATTAAAAAAAGACAGCATACCAAAAGTGGACTGAAGTTTGATCTGCTACAGATGGTGGATCATTTCCTAACTTGGCCTGGTAGTCGGGAAAATGACCTGCATATAGCTAGGTGGCAGATGTTTATCTGGTGTTCACAATATAAATGTGGAATCTAATAAAGTGGTATAAACTTTATTATAATGCAAGAAATATTAAAATTACTTTTGACTCAGTTATATAGGTACTTATTACATGCTTTAAAAAAACTCTTTATAGCTTCTTGTTACAGTTTCAGAGACATTTAAATGTTCCTTATATTTTTTTCAGTTTGATTTTAAATATATATGCTAAGCATCATGCATTTGGAGTTGCTGCCTTTAAAAAATTGAAACAATATGCTATTTTATTAAAAACATTAAAATTTAAGTAATGATGGTTTAAGGATATTTATTTGCCCTGTGTGTCCTAAAATAAATGTACATTCACACATGACACTTAATTTGATTGACAGCTATCTAGGAGGTGACATTTTAAGGTGGGCTGTATATTTTGTGTTGGGTTGACTATAAATGTTGCTGTAACTGCTTTGTGAAATTCAAGGCTAGAAGTAAAGTTTTTTTTTTTTAAGTGGGTCATGTAACTTTTTGTGTAGAGAGGGAACATTTGCAGTCACCTAACTGCTGTTCACGTTTTGACTTGGTTGGAGGCTAGTCCTTAAGGAGCTCATGCATGTACATTCGCCCCTGAGGCAGGCAACCAACTTTCTTGGTTGATGAACTGACAATAAAGAACACATCTTTTGGATTTGTGAAGATAGATTGAAGAAAGAAAAATGCATAGATACCTTCTGCATTGTACCATCGATCAAAGTTTTATGCAACTCTTGGAGACCACATTTTCAGATAAAACATTACTTTTGTTTTGGAAGTCTGTATTGTAAGAACTTTGCAGCTTACCCTGAGCATCTCATTTGTGTCCTCTTCTACCTGCCACTGTTTCATCTTTTATTAATATTTGTTAGTTACTTTCTTTGAAAAGTAATATAAGGGTGCTAGTGTGTTTCCCCTTTTCAAAACACCACACACACACACACACATACACACACACACACACACACACACACACACACACACACACACACAGAGTTAAATATGGGTTAATTATGCTATTTTAAGTGTAGTTGGTTGAAACAGGTATTTTAAAAGATAAGTATCAAACCAGTCAAAGGGCTGCCTATCTTTCATCATGACTTTTTATTCTCTAAGTATACAAAACCCCATTTAAATCTCTTTTATAATCAGGTGATAAAGTATTAAGAAAAGCATGGAACATCAGAACAGACAAATGTAATGTTTGCAACAGAATGAGCAACAAAATCACCTCCCCCTACTTCTCTCTCTTTTTCCAGTTCTGAAAGACTGGGAGAAAAACATGAGAAAGAACAGAGAGAATGCCAAAGATGGTTGCCACTGGCACCAGTATTGGCATCAGACCCTCTTTGTTTAGCTCAGGATGCCTGTGATTTGTTAGTTGGCATCCGCATTGCAGTGTGGAGTGATGTTACAATATATTGACAATTTCCAGATCTAGAAATATCAATAGTCCTCTTGGTTATTTATACAAGATCACAAACTGCATCTCTTCTGGACGATGTAATAAAGACCAACATATAATAAAGTTTCATTGTTGGCCAACTTCCCATGCTTTTCTTTTTCCCTCATTCTCTTTTTGGTTTGACCCACACTTTTTTTTTCCTTTATGCCTAGCAGCCTCATCTTTTTAAGTGTGGAAAGAGTTACTAGAGCTTTGATATAAGCTATAGTGCTACATCTGTACCTGATACAGTTTTGGGAAAATTTATGCATTTCAAAATTATTTTTGATATATTTTTATTAGACTTTTGTATCATCACAAGGCAGTATTTTCTTTAAAGCTAAATCTCTTTGTTATTCAGCTTCTTCTATGTATGTAGCTTAGTTAACCGCAATTTAGTCCATTTTAAAAATTTCTCTGTTAGTGAGGACCATGTTCAAAATAGTCATTTATAAAACTACATACGTCCCACCTTACCTAAAATATACACACCATTTGGGAGTAACTGTGTTTAAATCCATAAAATCATTTGATGTTATTGATTCAGAGGGCTGCGCTTCGGCTGTTTCGTTGCTACAAGAACCGCCATTTTGTTTGTGAAGTGCCAGGCGAAGGGGAAAAAAAGGCAGACACTGTGCTTGATGCCAATAATGGTTGCCAGTGGCACCGAGGTTGGCATCAGACCCTCTTTGTCTAGTTGCTGAATGCCTTTGATTCGTTGGTTGGCATCCGCATTGCAGTGGGCACACTGGAAAGTTTTTGACAATCCCTGAATGAAAGCTGCTTGCTTGTTTGTTTCAGCAAACCTTAACTAATATAAAACCTTTCCTTTTATTAAAAAAATGTTTATTTTTAAAGATTGTTACAGATTATAGGGAAAAATAGCTCTAAAGTATCCTCCATTTCCCCAAAGATATTAAAGATGTCCAGTGATTCTTGGGCAGGTGGTACCTATTTCCCATATTGTCTTTGTTATTGCATTCCTGAAAGCAAAGCAAAGCAAAGCAAAACAAAACAAAAGCCAGGCAAGCCTTGTATAACACATCTTCCTGGGATATAAATGTTCTCCAGGATGTGGGATGTGCTGTGAGAAGGGAGTGGAAGGCAGAATGAATGTGGTGATAAGTAATGCATTCATCTTGACTGGCTAGTGCATTTAGGCTCTTCACTGCTTATTTCTAAAGCCATGCTTAGTTCCCACAAGTTCCATACTACTTAAATTTTATAGTAACACACTGAGAACACATTAGTCTTCTTTCTAATTAGTAAAGCAGTATAAATGTTAGAAAAATACTAAGAAATTCTTAATGAAGGAACCTGTGTGTTAAGGTCTGATATAAATCAGTTGTTCCTGACTTTTCCAGTTCTGTATCAGAATGTTGTCAACTTCTCAGAACATAATTCTTCACATCAGGAATAGCAACCATAAGGCTAAAATCATTTTGGTTGAAGTTTCCTAGATAGTTAGTGTTAATATTGCTTTCTGGTTAACCACCATTATCTTGTTAATTAATAAGAAGGATTAGCAGTTCCACCCAAAGGGCAGCACAGAAGAAAAGTCTGGCTTATGGGAGCCTTGAGTCCCCTTGCTGCAGGGCAGGGGTGGGGTGCAGCTGGGGGAGTGGGCTTTTTCTGAGGCTGGGAAGAATTTGAAAAAAGAGAGGCTACAAGGTTACACTTAGAAGTTCAAAGAATTTAAGAGATAGTAACTGCTGTCATGAATTTAACAGATTAGAGTTTAAATCAGCCTAACTGATTTTTGGACTGTACTTTGCACTCTTATTAAACGTGTTTTGGAATGCTAGTGAGAGACAGGGAACAACTTGGCCCTCATGAAAGAGTAGTTTTCTTTAGTTTTTGTTTAACCTGTAAAATTATGATCTATTGTTGAATGGTAACTTTTATTTTATGGTTAAATTTTATGGTAATTAAAGTACAATTTGAAGTTGTGAAAAGTGCACCTTGTTTAAAGAGACCTTGTAATCATTATTGTTTTAAAATAGAATTCTTCCGGGTTGTCACATATCATTAGTGAGGAAGCAAATGCTGAGAATTATTTTCCTCCTTCCTTCTGAAAGTTATTGACTTTTAGAATCCTTCTGGGTAACAATTATTTCTTTATGAAAAGCTTAAGTAGATAATTGTTTGTAAGTTGATGGCAAATTTTAGCATTTTAATACATTTCACTTCATTCACAGGTATTTCCCATTATGGGGAAAACTAAGTTTTCATAATTTGTTAAAATGAGGCTACACTCTAGGATGCTTTGGTAGTTTGTGTTATGAAATACTCAGAGGGCATACAGTTTGTGTGTTAAGAATAATACTCTGTATGCACATTTGACTTAGGGGAACACTGTTAAATTTTCCTTTCTAGCCTCCTGTCCTTGACTGAACCCATGAACTCTAGTGCATATTTGTTTGCATTCTGGCTCACACACAGTTCACCAGATAAAGAAGGGCTCTTAGTGGCATGTCTTGCTCCTAGGCTTAATGAGACCTTTGTGGGAACATATATCGTAAGATAAGATACTTAGCAATTTTCTCACTGATAAGAATAAGGAAAAAAAAAAAAGAAAGAAAGAAAAAAGAAAACTAAGCCTAAGGGGTCAGAAGTTTACCCTCTATGCCATGAGGTCCTTGCCAGAAGATAGCTTTGCTAGACAATTCAAGACTTAAACTCTGAGATCCTTTTTGCCATCTGGGAAAGCTTGGCATCTGTGCTCTGATATGGCAAACTAAGCTCTTGCTTTGCTGTTAATATGATCTCACTTTTCAAAGAGAAGAGAGACAGAGACATAGGAGAGGTTCATTTGTCATCTCAATTTTGATTTTAAAATATAAAAATATATGCATAGTGTCCCTCTTTTTGGAGTCAACAAAGTTGGTAAAATATCCTACTAACAGTACTAGCCATCTCTTCCTACCTTCCCCTGTATGTATACACAGTATTACAAATTCTGTAATTAAGAATATATATCTAGATCATATATTCGGGTTTGTTAGTTTAGTGTACTGTTTTGGGAAAATAACTAACCCTCTGTGTAAGAGAACTGAAGTGATGTTCAGGATTCATGAATAATGGTAGTTTGAGAGAACTGTGTACTGCAGTGACAGAGATGATGGCTGGGTCTCTCTCAGATGGCCCTGGTAATGTGGATCTGCAGGAACCATTGACAGAGGCCATCTACACCCCTTCCTTAGAACTTTAGTTCTTTAAAGTCTGTGTTTTCTAGTGTGATACAAACCAAGTCTATAGAAACACAGATGTAAATACAGATTTGAAAGAATATTTTATTTACTTACCTGTTTTCTCCTAAACTTGCAGTTTAGGCAGAAACTTACCAAAAAAGAAGTTAAAAGTTTATCTTCTACATTAGTTTTTCCTTCAAGTGTTGGCACTGTAATATGAAACAACAATCTAAGTTATCTGACTTAGGAAAATCTTTCTCATAAAATTTCACTATGCCTAAAAAAATTAGGCTAGTGGGCTCAAGAGAACTGTTTTATGACACTCTTTCACTCTTGTCATCTCTCCACACCAGTTAAATTTTCAGCACCTGTGTCGGTATACACTCCTTCAGAGAGTGAGTTAGGTTTCTCAGGAATTCTTAAAAATTGAGATAAGTAAACTTTCATTTCTGTCATTCTGGTGGCTTCCATGATAACTGACTTGACTTTATAATCAAAGGAATAATTACTGTTTTGTTCCAATTGTAAGGCTTGAAGAAAAAGGAAATAACATATAACACACTCATTAGAATAGGTGATTATTAAATATCTGAAAATTATGGACAAAAGCAGGGGTGATCTCTTGTTCTTAACTGGCATTTGAGTAGAAGTTTCTTTTTCAGTTTGTGAAAGAATAGCTTTTTCTAGTTTGAAGTTGAAGAAAGTGGAATATGCCAAACTCGAGGAGGTTCACTGTATATGCTATGGCAGAGCAAATGATTAGCCAACATAATGTTCAAAGCAAAGTTTTCCAACTCTCTTTCCTCCACCCTTGTGGAGGAGGAATAATTTTAGAAATCTCAAGGACTGGTGGTTATGTGATCGGAAACTAGAGTTATTACTGCAGCATGCCTCAGTGCCAAGCACAGCAAGGGGGGGTGGTGGGGAGAGGTCCTCTTAATCATGCTCACTTTTCTGTGGCAACATGGTATGTTGTCTTGTTCTAAAGTACATTCTTGGGCCCTTGAACTCTAATTATGTGATGTGGTTAATTTAACTGAATTCAGTTGTTAGGATTTGGCATAGAGAATAAATCATCAAATTGCAGAGAATTTGTGAAAACTAAATGTGTGTAGTGAGGAGTGAGTATGTGGGATTAGTTTGTATTAGACTGAAAGTTACAGGATCTGAGGCTAATGGGACTCGAATGGTTGGGCTTTTTGGTTGTTATATTATTCAGAAAATTGGAAGAAATGGCTACCAATTAACCAATGAGGTGAAAAGACCTTGAGGCTGAATTGAAGGCCACACATACCTCCATTCCCAGTCCTCAAAATTTACATCAAGAAATGTTCTAAAGTGAAAACGGAAACTATTCTTGTGCATACATATGTTGTGTATAATAAAAAACTTAGATACACACCCAGGTTTATGATGATAGTTTGTATACAGGACAACATTGATGAATCATAGATGAATTAAAATACTCTCAACAAGAACTATATAATTGTAAGTATGGGGTGATGGATGAAGTAATTTTTCTGGCTGAGCCTAGCCTGGAGGTTGTATGTTTTCAGACTTCCATTTTAATTTAGAGTGTATAGTAAGTTACAGATGAAGCACAAATCTGTTGAAAGTGGAATTTACTTAAGCAAGTGTAAAAAAATAGAAATTGCTTTAAAATCTTTAACCTGGGTATATGCAATTTAAAAAATTCTGGTTAATTTCAACATCATTTCTCAAATAAATAGTATTCAGTTGAATTTTAAATACATCTGTCTCCCACGACTGACACAGAATCATTCAACAAGAACCAGTTAATATTAAATTACCACACACACACACACACACACACACACACACACACACACACACACACACACACACAAAATGCTAAACAGAGCTGAAGATCATTAAAATATATTCATGAAGAAATGCACTACTATTAACGGGAAGGGTAGAGTTTAGGAAAGATCTAATCATGAGCATAGAAGTTAAGAAAGTTATTTGAAATAAGGTATATTCTGTAATTCATATAAAGGATTACATTTATGTCTGCTGATAACATGAATGTGTCAGTATGAAGTCTGTACCCCTCTATTAGTGAATTCTAAAGTGTGAAAAATGTTCCTGCTTAGGACAACTTGTATTTTATTATTCTGACATCTGCAGTTTCTGGATGGATTACCTTAAATTTGCTATGCTATGTTAAAAGCCTTGTTTTATGAGGTCGGTCTCAGCTTCTGGCCTTGGTGTCAGGAACCCTGCTACGTGATGCAACTTGCCTTGTTAGGTTTAATTGACCAAAGCTGATGTGCTAAAACAATTCATTTGTGCTGTAACTTATGCCCTGGCTAAGTTGCTACCTGAATCCCTTGACCTTGACTTGTCTGGGTCATGAAATGGCTGCAAGCTGTTTGACCTTTTCATTGTGTAGTAATGTCACTGTTTCCTCTTATTCTTTTATGGTCATAGCTGACAAAAAACCTTAGCCCTGACTTTACACCCCAGTGGATTCAAGGCAGCCCTATGCAGTGGTCTTCTGTCTGACATGGTCTGACTGTAGAAAGGACTTTCTTTTGTTTGCTGACAGCTATGGGGACAAATTTGCAGTTCTTGTTACTCAGGAGGTGGGGGATAATATTCTGGGATTTGGACTTCTTTTGCTTAGATTTTCAGTTTCTGTGCTTATTAGATGATGCATATCATAGTTTCTTTTCCCCACTCTTTTTTGTGTTTGTCTTTTAAAATTTTATATTTATGGCTTCCTTAATAATTACTTTTCAACATTTCAGCTATTATAATAAAACTATTTTGTTGTTATTATTTAGGGTCAAAGTGATAAACTTAGTTAATATTTTTTGTTACTAATATGTAAGTCCTAAAAATCTAAAGTCCTAAAATGCAAGTCCTATAAATCTGTGTGTAGCATTGGGGAAAAGCTGTATAAGAATTTGAAGAATAAAAGTAAACATTTTAAGGACGAGAGAGTAATATTGTAACTTGATTCCTTTTTCCTCACTTATATTGTCAGTTTAAGGGGAACCTACTCTTTGTGACATAAGTATCTAAATTTTATGACCCAGTAGTGAACCATTAGGAAATTTGAAGTTTTTATTTCTGTGGGGACTTTTGCCAGCATGTGAAATTAAATATTTATTTTAATGACTATGAAAATTGTTTCCTCTACCCTTCACAAAGATCTCATGTATAAAAAATAAAGAATTTTATAATGATACTTCTTTATTGAAGCAGTGAAATGATTTTATTTTTTAAATATTGGAAATGCCTTGTAGAATGTAAGGTACCGATATTTTTATCCTACCAAATTTTTCTTTGCCAACTATGACATTGGAGTTCATGATATTTCCTATATTTGTCAGATTAAATATTTAAAATCCAAGCTGTTACATTTCATTTTTAAATTATTAGATGGAAAAAGGAAGTTTAAGTTAGAATGTGTGTCTCCATACTTGTATGTCACATACTGTTTATACATGTGTGTGGGTATAAACTGACAGATGAGAGACAATGTGGTATAGACTCAATTTTTCTATTCCTGTTTAAAATTGGCAGGTGAGGTTTTTCTTTTGATTTTTGCTGTTTTATTTTTACTCAAGAATGTTCACAAGATGAAAGAATTTACATGCTTTCATTTTATTTTATTTCTAAATATTTTATTTATTAATTCATAAGAAAGATAGGAGAAAGAGAAAGAACCAGACATCACTCTGGTACATGTGCTACCGGGGATTGAACTTGGGACCTCATACTTGAGAGTCCAGTCCTTTATCCACTGTGCCACTTCCTGGACCACTAAATGCTTTCTTCTTCTTCTTCTTCCTCTTCCTCTTCTTCCTCTTCCTCTTCCTCTTCCTCTTCCTCTTCTTCTTCTTCTTCTTCTTCTTCTTCTTCTTCTTCTTCTTCTTATTATTATTATTACCGCCACCAGGGTCATCACTGGGTCTTGATGCTGGCACTATGAATCCACTGGTCCTGACAGCCTGTTTTTTCCTTTTTCTTTTTCTGTTTTATTTCATGGGACAGGGTAAAATTGAGAGGGGAAGGGTAGAGAGGGAGAGAGATAGAAAGTCACCTGCAGACCTGCTTTTCTGCTCGTGAAGCATCCTCCCTGCAGGTGGGGGGTGGGCACTTGAATCTGGGTCCCTGAGCATGGTATTGTGTACCCTCAATAGGATCCACAACCACAGGGTCCTTAAATGCTTTTTTTAGGGTTTCACATGTGTTAGCCCAGCATTCTGAGGGTTCTAGGAACAAGAGCGAGTGAAGAACAATGAATCTGACTGTAGTCAGTAGTCTCAATTTCTGTCTCCTTTCCTATAAAAACTAATCTAGACTTGAAAACATCTCCCTTGCCTCCTGCTATTCACTGGCATCCACATTGGCAGTGGCAGCAAGAGTTGGATTTGCATGTGGGTAGTGAAATAATAGGTTAGATACAGTGGAACTGAGGTCTGAGAATGACATTCAGCCCCCTCAGAGTGAGAGAATGTCTGACTTGTTCCAGAAATTGGTCTCAGTTCCTCCACTGAAAGAATTTCAAATCGATCTCAGTTGTTGATTTATAAAAATTAAGCCAGGAGAGGTGGGAGATATTATAGCTTGCGTGGTACACCATGTGCCTTTTTAGTCTTGAGACCCTGAATTTGAATTCTGACACTATATAGGAACACTATGGATGGCATCAGGGCCATAGTGGAACAATATTATGGTGTAATTTCTCTCTGTCTACCCTGCTCTCCCTGGCTTCCTTTATACCCTCTTTCCCTCTTTCACTTCCTTCTTTCTTTTGTTATCAGTGTTATCACCAGTGCTCTGGGCTTGCATGAGTCCTCTGCTTCTGGTGGAATATATATATACATATATATATAGTATTATATATCATATTATATATGTTATATATAATATGAAAAATATGGGAAAATGTATATGGAGAGAGACAGAGAACATGAGAGGGCACTAAAGAAAGAAACAGACAGTTGAAGGAGAGATACCATAGCACTGTTTCATTGCTGGTGAAGCTTCCCCATGCAGGTGCTCCTATGTGGTATATGTGGCTTGAACATAGATCCTTGTACATGGTAAAGTGTGTATTCTACTGGTGAGCCATTTCTATGCCCCTCTCCCTTTTTTCTTTCTCTCTGAAATTAAAAAAAAAAAATGAAAAAATTGGCTTAGAGAGATGGTATCCTGTATGTCTGAGCTTTCTGCACCTCTGAAGAAGAAAAACACAAACAACAATATATATTCTGGCACACATGGCTAAGCACAAACGTTATAGTATGCAAGGACCCGAGTTCGAGTCCCCACCTGAAGTTCCCCTTCATGAGTGGTGAAGCAGGTCTGCAGGTGTCTCTCTTTCTCCCTCTCTCTCTCTTCCTCCCCTCTCAATTTCTCTCTGTCTCTATCCAATAATATATAAAAATATTAAAGAAAAAAAGAAAATCAGAAACCAAGTTAGGAAAAGAAAATTTAGAATAGAATTTATAGATCTTGTTTTAAAACAAAGTGGATTATTGATGGACTGAGGAGGAGTAACTAGCACACAATTAAAAATATTCTGGCATCCTTTGAGTTTTGAATTACTTTTGGAATTGAGTGGATCTTCCTTCTTCCTGCCTTTTTAGTGCTTATAAAACATAGAGAGTGGTCCTTGAATCTGACGTTTTGGGATCCAGTCTGGATTCTGTGTTTTATTAGCTTTGTGATCTTGTTCAATAAGTGTCATGGGCTTTGATTTCCTGTTTTGTATAATGACCATTATAGGTCATTAAACTCCACAGAGCTTTTTAGGATTTAATGAAACAATTCTGGTGAGCAAAGGCACTAATATTAATAATGTATACAGTATATACGATAGCAGATAGTATAGTCTAGATTTCTGGAAAAAAAGAACTAGGCAAAGGCAAAGTGAGAAGAGGTAATCAATTAGTCTGTATGTATCTCAGGTTATTAGACATCCAAAAAAGAAAATGAAAGAAGCTGTGATCACAATGATGTGTACACTTACTAGGATAAACTCTGAATGTAGTCACATGAAGTTAATCGTGTGTAGTTTCAAATCTCCTTTAAACTTAAGTAGTTGTACAATTTTAGCAATCCTTTTTACATTAGACCCATAAGATAATTAATTTCTTGATCAATGTGGAAATATTTCAGAGTAAGGAGTAAAATTAGTCTATTAGTGGCTCACTGGCTAACTTAACTCTTGAGTTGTGTCCTAGCAAGTTCTTATACTGCACTGCACTCTAGTAAAGGCATAAGACTTTACTTAAAAAAAAAAAAGTCAAATTGCCAACATTTGAGAAACTTCTCTTCTGTTTCAGATTTAGTTGGAATGAAATGGCGATGATGTGGCTAGACTGGATTGTTCTTAAAGAATAACAGACTGCTAGATTTCAGATTCTTTAAAGTCTGAAAGTGTCTTATTTAAAAAACGACCCTGAGTCAGGTCACAACCTCAAAATGTTTAAATTATTAATGAATTGCTTTGAGTAGATTGTATTGATCACTTAACTCTCCTTTAACTCAGTTTTTCACACTCTTACTTATTAAAGTATTAAGAAAATTAATTAAATGCCTCTAAAGGAAGATAGTTAGTATTTATTATTTCAAAGTGATTTCACTTTTACTAAGTACAACTGGAAGCCAAATGGGAAGTGGTTAAAACATTTAGTTCTTCCCAAACTGGATTTAGGATCAGTGTTTGACATAAATGACTCAGTTTTGTTGGATGTGTGTAGTCATGAAGCCACATTTGTGGGCCATATCCACTGGAATTAGTCCTGCTGCTGTGTTCCATGGTTAGTGAGTTGCTTCCCTCACTATTCCCAGATTTTTTGGGAAATGGACAGACTTACCCATATCCAAATCTCTACTTAGTAAATACCTTTAATCACATGTCACATAGATGTATTGCAGAAAAGCATCATATTCTTTAGTGGAAGATTATCTCATAATGTCTAGGGATTCTAGCCAGGAGTTAATAGGAAAAGTTATTTTACTATTTGTTCATTAGTTAAAGGGTAACTGGGGTGTGCAGAAGGCAGAACCAGAACATTGATTAGCTTGTCTCAATTCAGGCACATAATTTTTTTTTCTTTTATTTAAGAAAGGATTAATTAACAAAACCATAGGGTAGGAGGGGCACAACTCCACACAATTCCCACCACCCAATCTCCATATCCCACCCCCTCCCCTGATAGCTTTCCCATTCTCTATCCCTCTGGGAGCATGGACCCAGGGTCATTGTGGGTTGTAGAAGGTGGAAGGTCTGGCTTCTGTAATTGCTTCCCTGCTGAACATGGGCGTTGACTGGTCGGTCCACAGGCACATAATTTTTTATGTTCTCTGTCATGCCTTTTGTTTTTTGAAAATATATGTGTCTTAATTGTGATTTTGTTGATAGGTAGACAAAAAATATTTTTTAAATGTTCTATTTTAGTACATTAAAGCACATCCAATTTTATTTACATGTATGTTATGAATTTCTGTTTATGGAAAAAAAGAATGTGGTATTTTGTCTTAATACATTTTTAAAACTTCCTCTAGCATTTAATGATGAAAATTGACGGTGGTGCCCCTGGTTGAGTGCACATGTTATAATGCACAAGGATCCAGGTTAGAGCCCCTGGTCCCCGCCTGCAGGGGGAAAACTTTTCTAGTGGTGAAGCAGTGCTTCATGTGTCTCCCTTTCTCTGTCTCCCCCATCTCTATTGATTTCTGGTTGTCTCTATTCATTAAATAAAGATAATAAAAATTTAAAAAATGAAAAATTGTTGGTAACTCAAAGTGGGACTTTGTTCTCAACTATTTGTTACCTTTCATATCCTCTTAGAGATGCTGCATATTTCCTGGTGGTAAAGCATTAGTATTTTAGTATAAGACTGATGGTTATCATGTAACAATATCTGTTCTATTTACAGTCTCCAAATAAGGGAAAAGCTTCTTATAGTAATATGAGGATCACTGGTCTTAGAATAATTAAATAGACTTGTTATACCACATTAATCCCTTCTGGAACATTTGGAGTGATTTCTTAGTACTAACAAACATAGCATTAGGGCCTACTATTAATCTGATTTTTGTATCCAGCATTTGTGTAATGTAGAATATGTGTGTAGATAAATATTTCAGATTTAGGATGAGTTCAGAATGAAATTGTTTTAGTGCTACCATGTGGTGCTAGGTCCTTGTGCATGGCTAAATGTGTACTCTACCTTGTCAGTTATCTCCCCGGCATCATCATTATTCATGTGAAGATGTGAATAAATTAAAAATGTGTTTTTTTGTTAAAATAAAAGAATGAAATTGGTTTGTACTGTGAAGCGATGAATGTAGTTTTAAAGACTAATAAAATATAGTATTTATTTTGTATTATCACAGGTAGACAAGTTGCTTTTTATTGTTTAAATTTACTTTTAGTTCTTTATTTGGATAGAGACAGAGAAATTGAGGGGGTAGGGGAGGTAGTGAGAGAGACACAGACACCTAGCACTGCTTCCCCACTCATGAAGCTTCCCTCATATGGGTGGGGACTGGGGGGCTTAAACCCAGGTCCTTGTGCATTGATGCACGTGTACTCATCTGGGAGCACCACCACCCAGCCCCCTTTCATTATTATTTCTAAATGAGTAGCATGTTTTGCACTCTCAAAATTAGCCACACCTGTGAAATCCGAATACTGTATAAGATATTCCAGATGTATATGATATGAAATAGAAACACTGGTCCAGCATAGTATCTAGGAGTATGTCAACACCTCAGGAGTGAGAGTTTCTCAGTACCTGTCCTTGATACAACTAGAGAAAGCAAAGTAAACCTAACTTTAGTGTCTGAATTAGTCTTGTTCTGTTTCAGAGAATTGATTTCCATAGAAATGTTGATAAACTCCACGTTTACTATCAAACTATTGCAGATTTGTTGATAAGATTTGTTAGGCTTAAATTTTTTATTTTATTTTATTTTATTTTTTTTTATCTCTTGTTGGAAGCTTCCTCTTCGATGTGAACTTTTTAAAACAAAAGTTAAGTTTTTCTCAGCCAGGCATGTGAACTCAATCTTGGTTGTTCCAGTTATCAGGAAAACACTTTCTGAAGGATGCAAAATATGAGTTCAATTCTAGGACAGATTGCATGTTTACAGAGTGCTGTGGATATAACTGAGATTATTGAGTGGTTTGCAGCCATTTTAGACCATGTGCCTGGGACTAGCTAACACATTGTCAGGGAAAAAAGCATGATGTAGCAACAATATTAGATCATGCAAATGAGACTACTGAATAGTAATAGTTATGGGCAATATTTTGGAAAACACTGATTAGTGACAGTTTTATTACAGCAAATGTATGTATCAAGTCCCCAGATTTCATTGTAATGCACTGAAAACAGATGTCAAAGTGTCCCAAACAGAATTTCATGGTTAATCTACATATTGCATGGAAAGTACAAACAAACCATTTAGAATTCTGTTATTTAATCCTTTTAGGAGTGAAAATACACAATTTAGATTTACTCCATTCTTTCTTTTAATTTCAGTTTTGTCTTCTAGGGGCTGGTGATAAGGTTTTTGTTTGTTTGTTTGTTTGCTATTTTCTTAAGATGCATATGAGAGAAGACATATCTGCCTATGGACAGGGTTTTACTTAATGAACGTACTTTGAACTGTAAAGTTTCTTAGCATAAAGTTTCTGCATTAAGAAAAAAGAGAAATTAGGCTCTAAATTATTTAAAGAACTCATAACTTGATTCCTTTTTTTCCTATTCCTTTGTTTACTGACATAGTTTCACTCTATGCCACATAATGATTGAAGCAGCATGCAGAATGGCAGAGAAGAAAATTGTTGGCCCTATTGTTTGGCACAAGTACCTGGGAGACCTTGGTCTCTTTGTGACTCTTTATCTGTCACTTGAGGAGGTTGGCTAGAGAGGTTCAACTATTCCACTGAGTTCTGGAATCTTAGAAATTTGATTTCTGGTTGTGTTGGTAGAGGGTGGTTCCCTTTCACCTTAATATTTAATAAAGTTTACTATGCTCTTGATAAATATGAGATTTTAATACATTTTGTTGATTAAAGAGAAATAGAAAATGTGTAACTTGACTCTTGAGCAACACTTTCATGTTGCTCAATTCAAAGTCCAGTAGTCAAATCATTTGGTTTAACCTAGATAAAAAGCTTGCTCTTTAAAAGAAAGATATCTTTAACTCACAGAATTTCAGAGCTAGGATAGTCCCTAAGGACCTTCTCATTTTTCAGCTGTGGGTAATGAGTTTAAGAGAACCACTTTGGTTGGTCCTGTCAGTTCTACTGCTACATGGATGCGTTAAGCCTAATAAAAATAAATGTTATTTTGTATACACAATAACAACCGAAAGAAGAAAGTCATTATTAAAAGTCTTATTATTTGTGTGTATTTAAATCAATAATGAATCCATTTTTATAAGATATTTATTTATATTTATTTATTTGTTTATTTATTTTTAAGGCAGACATGGAGAGATAGAGAACCAGCACACTTTCCTAACACATGAAATGCCTGGGATTGAGCCCTCAATCCTCAAGTCTCACAATGCAAGTCCCGCACTCTACCCACTGAGCCTACTACCTGGCTGCCAGTTTTTTCTTTTACACCTTTTTATGGGGCATATTTTAATGATGTTTGCCTACAACCATGGTCTTCATGAACATGATTGCATTTTTCTTTTTCATTAGATAGAAAACACATCATTTAAATTATGGTCAACTAACATCATGCATTTGATAGTGGTTGGAAAACTTTAGAATGTTTCCAGTAAAAATATACTGCCAAATTTCCAGTGACATTAAAGGTTTGTTTGAAAGCGGTTATGAGAAAACTTAAAAAATTATTCCATTTATTTATTTTTTTTAAAAGGGTTCATTTGCTTACTTTTTAATTAAAGAGAGAGAACCAACGTATCACTTTGGCATATTTAGTGCTGGGGATCTAACTTGGGACTCCGTGCTTACCAGTGCTATATTCAACTGCTGGGCTACCTAACTCCTTGAGTGCAAGAAAAAAATCTTACTGAAAGTAAGGTATTAGGGGAGAAAAAGGGTGAGAGATAGTTATAGTTGACCTAAGTTCTTCCTCTTGCATGCTTATAATTTTCAGATTAGCTTGTTAATTACTGCATCTTTTATATGGTATACATCTCTCAGCTTTAAAATACTGCCTTTTCCCAAGTTTCAAACATCTGTATACACTCTTTCATATAAATGACATTTCCAAGAACTTTTTCATAGTTTTTTTTTTTTTTTTAAGAAATCATTTGCAAGGGAAATTCAGTTTCAAAATGAAGTTATCAATGAATCCTTTTGCTAAGTAAGAGATCTTTTATACAACATTTATCTGCCAGTTTTTTTTTTCTTTCTATTTTTGGTTGACAGGACAGAGAAATTTGAGAGGGGAGGGGAGATAAAGAAGGGGAGAGAAAGATGGACATCTGCAGACCTGCTTCGCTGCTCATGAAGCCTTCCCCTTGTAGGTGGGAAGCAGGGGCTGGAACAAGGGTCCTTGCACATAGTGATATGTGCACTTAGCCAGGTGCCCAGCCTGGCCTTGTCACTTACGTTTTATGAGTGTCCTGAAATGTGTTTGCAGATATTAAGACACCTTGAGTATATCAGGGACTAATACATCAAAGTAGAGATATTAATAGTATCAGCGACTAGTTTACTATTAGCAATTTCTAATAACTAATTTCTTTTTAAAATTTTTATTAGTGATTTAATAATGATTAACAAGATTTTGAGATAACTGGGGTACAGTTCCACATAGTTCCCACTGACAAAGTTCCATGTCCCATCCTCTCCATTGGAAGCTTCCCTATTCTTTTTTTTTTCAAATATTTTAATTTACTTATTATTGGATAGAGATAAAAGTTGAGAGGAGAGGGGAGATAGAGAGGGGAAGAGACAGAGAGACACCTGCAGCCTTGCTTCACCGCTCATGAAGTTTTTCTACTGGGCGTGAACCTGGATCCTTGCACTTGGTAATGTGAGACCTTAACCAGGTGTGCCACTGCCTGGTCCCAGCTTCCCTATTTTTTAATCCTTCTGGGAGTATGGACCAAAATTCTTTATCGGGTCTAGAAGATGGAAGGTCTGGATTCTGTAATTGCTTCTCTGCTCTACATGGACATTGACAGATTGATCCATACTTCCAGCCTGTTTATATCTTTCCCTAGATGGCTATGGCTCTGGAGAGGTGAGACTTTGGGACACATTGGTGAGGTCCTCTGCTCAGAGAAGTCAGGATGATGTCTCAGTAGCATCTGCAACTTGGTGACTAAAAGGCGGTAAGATAGAAAGCAGGAAAAATTGTTTAATATACAGAAACCCAAAAGTAGGAATAGAGCAGATAAAATTAGAGGTCTTTAGTAATTTTTGCCTGAGCCTGATAGCTAACTTGTAGGTGGACTAAAAGTATTGTCTGGGATGATGGTGTCTGAATTGAGAGTACCTAACATAGTTTTGATATTTTATTGGGAAAATTAAAGCAAGTTTTAAAAGCAGAAAATAGATGAATAAAATGTATATTATGGTGGCGGGAATTATGTGGAATTGTATCCCTCTTTTGCTATGGTCTTGTCAGTGCTTCCATTTTATAAATAAAAACTTAAAAAAATTAAATTGAAATTAACATAAGAAACTGTATATTCTGCACTGTTTTTAAAATTTATTTTTTATTTAAGAAAGGATAAATTAACAAAACCATAGGGTAGAAGGGGTACAACTCCACACAATTCCCACCACCCAATCTCCATATCCCATCCCCTCCCCTGATAGCTTTCCCATTCTCTATCCCTCTGGGAGCATGGACCCAGGGTCGTTGTGGGTTGCAGAAGGTGAAAAGTCTGGCTTCTGTAATTGCTTCTCTGCTGAACATGGACATTGACTGGTCGGTCCATACTCCCAGTCTGCCTCTCTCTTTCTCTAGTAGGGTGGGTCTCTGGGGAAGCAGAGCTCCAGGACACATTGGTGGGGTCTTCAGTCCAGGGAAGCCTGGCCGGCATCCTGATGGCATCTGGAACCTGGTGGCTGAAAAGAGAGTTAACATACAAAGCCAAGCAAATTGTTGAGCAATCATGGATCCAAAGGATGGAATAGTGGAGAGGAAGTCTTGTGTGGGGGGGTACTCACTGCAAACATTTCTAGTGTACTTCTGCTTTCAGGTAAATATTTTGCACTAGTTTATGGATACGTGTGAACATATGCTCTCTCTCACAGAACCTGGTGTATATCTAGGTTTTGGGACTTTGTTAGAAAGTGAACCACCTGGGATGGAATTAGAAAATACTATGAAAGGAAAGGTCTTACCCGAGTAATGAAGCTGAAGGGTTGTCATTCCACACCTGAAGTCTCTGGACACAGTCTGAGCTGAAGCATGTTGAGGTGGCAATCGTGTTGATTAGGTTGTGATCAGCAGATGCAATATTATTTGATATGGATTGGGAGAGGCATGCGGGAAAGTGGGCCCTATCCTAAGGTTCCACGACTAGGGGAAATATAGGCTCTATAGTGGAGATGTGAGGTTCCTGCTGTCTTAGGGTTCAAAAAGACAATGGATAGTTATTGTTATCATCACATTATTTGGTAATTGGGTTAACTTTGAAAAGTCCTTTTGTTATGGTTTGCTGTATAGTACCCAGTATCTTGTATATAGCTGTGCCACCGGTTGCTTCTGTTCTACCTGGTCTAGGCTTTTGAGAGAGTCTGCATATCAAATACACAGCCTATATATTAAAAAGACTCAGTCTGTGTTTTAAAAACTTCGAGACATGCAATTAATTTTCCACCTCTCATATTAATTAAATAGTGATTTATATGACTACACTTTACTAGGAGTGTACATAAACACCATTCCCACCACCAAAAGACTGTGTCCCATCCCACCCACCGGCCTAGGAAGCCGCATGTCTACCCCTCACCACAGGGTTTTTACTTTGGTGCCCTACTTTGTACTGTTTTTAACATGAAAATCGATGGAAATATGGTAGGATATCAAATATAAATTGTATAAAATGAATGAATTTGAATTATTTGATATATATATATATATATATATATATATATATATATATATATATATATATATATATACCATAGGGGGCAAATCAAGATGAGTGTTACCGAGAGTTGATGAGTGTTATAAGGGAGATTCCTTAAATTGGGAAGATCCGTTTACTTAGACTTATTTTGCTACTTTTCTCTCCACTGGTGATTGGTCACTGTTTTAGAAATCTCCTCACCTCTTATGTTCTTTAAAAGTAAAAAATTAGTTAAAAAATGCCACATAAAGTATAGTATTCATATTAGAAATAAGGCATAGTCTGATTTCATGCTATGGGTTTCCAGTGTTTATTTTCTACTGTTCACTTAAATGATTCAGAAAATTATTTGCATTTTCTTGTACTGACTATTATATGGACACTTACTTTATCAGTTTTGTAAGTGAAATAAAGTGTTTATGAGGCAGTGCATGTCATCCCCATTATATTGCAGACATTCAATAAGATGGTTTCGGTTATCACTGTGACTTTTAATGAGCAGTTAGTCTGGTACCTATAGTAGGTACTGAGTACTTGATCACTGTATAATTGTTCATCAGGTATGCTGGAAATTCTAGAAGATGTGCTCTTCCTTATATGGAACAGAATATTTAAATTAGGGGCAATTCTATGTCAAAAATGGAAAGGTAAAAAGAATATGGAAAAATTATAATATTGTAGTTGATGCTGTATCTCAAAATTCATCTCCAAGAACTGAACCATCATGAACCACAGCAAATCATAACACTGTGTTCAGTATTTGCAAGTGAATTAAGGAAATAGTCTTTCCTAAGACTAAAACAACAAACTGGATTCCTGTATAAATGTCTTGTTAGAATCCACTACACTTTATCACTATTCATTTTTCAGAAGGCCTTTTATTTGGTTTACAAGAAAATCCCAGACATAAACATATTCAGAGACAAAAGAGAACATACCTGCAACTATTGTCCAACAGTGTATACTTGAGACAATGCTATTTATGCAAAAACCAAGGACTTTAAAAAACTGATACATTGTCATGGGCTTCAATAATGGTAGATATTTTTTCTCTGTTATGTCTCTGATAACACTGAATTACAGTCTCACAAATAACTTTGGAAGAATTTCCTAGTATTTTGTATAGGCTTGTTATCTGAAGAAAACTCCTGCTTTGTCTTTTTCATTAAGTGTATATGATTTGAAACTCTTTTCATATACTGTATATGTTAACTGCTCAGAAGACTTCAAGTTGATAGCTTTTCCTTTGTATTAATTGGATAATTATTGTTGTTATTATTTTAATCATTAGTGTTTTCCAAAGTGTTTGTGTATTCATATACACACATGTATTTGTTTTAATATTTTTGTATGTTATCAATACTGTAATGACTGTATCATGTAGATAAGGAAGCACACCAATATGGATTTATTAAAAATGTCTTCCAGAAAAAGTGTAAAATACATGGGATAAGATTAGAAAATTGTTGAGAAATGTTTTTATTGAGTAGGAGAGTTCTGAAGTAAGCATTTTCAATATTTTAAAGAGTTAGGGAAAAACAGAAGAGAGAGGCTGCTTTCCCCAAATAATTTACAAATAGAAAAGAGAAGAATTATTTTCAGTTTTTATAAGAAAGAGAAGTACCAAGGATAGTGAAATAAGTATACAGCTAGCTAATGGTCTTACCAACTACTATATTTAGTGAGATTTGCGGAGCTCTCTGGGAGAAGCCCCTATGGGACTGTAATGGAAAGGTCACAGCAAGGAGGTGAATCCTAAGATGAGTTTTCTCAGGGGTTATGAAACAAAGCAAAACAAAACAAAAATGAAACAGATAACTAAGGGACTACCTTTTGGCTAAATTTACTCTTTTTTTTTTTTTTTTTTTTAGTTAAGCAGTGATATACATTATACTATTATTTTGCTCTTCTTTGGTGACAGATTTGGTGTTGTGCTTTAAAAGTTTGTATGAGAAAAATGTCATAAGAAGGTTTGACTCAGATGCCAAAATACTTAACACTAAATGATTTTAATTATTTTTTCTTTGGTTCAGTTTAAGTTATTCTTTAAAACTTTTTAAATTATTTGTTTATTGGATAGAGACAGCCAGAAGTCAAGAGGGAAGGGGGTGACAGAGAGGGAGAGAGACAGAGAGACACCTGCAACACTGCTTCACCACTCGCAAAGCTTTCCCCCTGCAGGTGGGGGCCAGGGGCTTAAATCCTGGTCCTTGGGCTTTGTCACATATGTGCTCCTCCAGGTATGTTATCACTCTGTCCAGCTAAGTTATTCTTAGAGTTTAGTTGTTATATTTCAATGTAATCCTACATGTACTATTGCAAATGTGTTATAAAGTATATTTTATCAATTTTTGTTATTCTTACCTTTTATATTTACAATTTTGTATAGAAAACATGATTATATGTCAATAATCATTTGTGTTAGGATATTTTAGAATTGACAAGATAATCCTATAGGCAATTTAAAAAAGCCCAGAAAATACAGTACTCTGCAAAATCATAGTTTACTTGAAAATATTCTGAAGTTAGGGGAATTCAATTTTGTTTTCAGTTTATATAACCATTATCATTACCTACATTATTTTGAGCACCAAATGTGGCTTCCTCAACTCAATAGAGGAAAATCAATTGGGTGTGATGCGCTATATTTTACTGTCAAGCTGAAGTAGCTGATCAGATACTTTTGTAACTGAAAGATGTAATGACACATCCAACAATAATATAAATCACAACTCATTTTGCATTTTTTTGTACTGAATTTTTCCAATATATTTTTTCTCTATATATGTGATATTTCTGTGGGAATATAGTCTCCTCATAGGTAACTAGAAAAAAAATGTAAAAACGTGGCCATCATTTTTTTCCTTTAACTGTAGCATTATTGTATTATAGCTACGTGCTATATAACAGCTCTTTCAAAACTGCTTCAAAACTTTAAAGGTTGCAAGACTTAGCTTGTGAAGATAAAACTGAGCCTAGTATGTGAAAATTCCAGCTCCTCTGTGTTTCCTTCAGCCTCTCAGGTAAATGAAAAATGAGTGTGCGGGCCAGGTAGTGGCACACCTGGTTGAGTGCACATGTTAAGTGCACAAGGACCCTGGTTCAAGCCCCTGGCCCCCACCTGCAGGGGGAAAGCTCTGCATGTGGTGAAGCAGGGCTGCAGATGTCTGTCTCTCTACCTCTCTGTCTTCCCCATACCACTTGATTTCTGGCAGTCGCTATCCAATAAATAAATAAAAATGATAAAAAAAGAAAAGTGAGTGCAAGGTTGGCAGGGAAGATAGGCCACTTGCCATGCATACAACCCAGGCTCAGGCCTGTGGTATCCAATTTGAGTGTACTATGGTACTTGAGAGCACTTAGGAGCAATGTTGTCCCTTTGAAAAAAGTTGGCTAGGAGTAGTGAGGCCTCAGTGATGACAAAAAAAAAAAAAAAAAGAAGAAGAAAAATGAACCTGTGTTGTTGGATCTTTCTATACATTTCCTTCTCCCTATTCTCCATAAAGGAATGTACTATGTTGATTGTATAGCTGAATGTGAATTATGTTTATACATCTAATTATAATATATGCAGGTATAGCAAGATTATTATCACACAAATTTAAAAAGAAATATCTCCATTTGCTATGTTATAATAACATGTTAAAGCTATTTTGTTTCCAAGAGAGTTGCTTAGTCATTCAGCAAATATTCACTGAGTATTTACTTGTATTAGTTACTGTCTCAGGTACTAGAATTGCAATATAGAGAAGACAGACATTTCACTAAATTTACTGTAAGAAAGACAGTTTAAGGAAAATTATTTGATGTTTGGATCTTTTTGTTAATTAAAAAGTGTTGTCGTTAGGCATTTAAAATCATGAACTAGAAAGATTTTATACATGTCATGTGAAGAATGATTTTTGAAAAACTTCAAAAATTTTTCTCAGAAAACAGTGAGTCTACAAGATTGTTTTATTCTGATGAATATGGACAATGTATACATCTTGACGGCAAAGGACGTGATATGTATTAACAAGCATGCCCTATGTTATCTTGTAGCTCATGTAGCTTTTCTTGCAGGAAATTAGACACATGCCATGATTGCTTTCTGAACATTCACCTTATTGCTAAACTACAATCATTGCATTGATCTCAGAGGCATTAGCACCATGCCATTCACAAATGAGAAAATCAAGAACTGTAGTGAAGCTAGGAAGTATAGTGAGTATATGCTGGGTTTTGTGATGATCATTGCAATGAATGAAACAAAGAAAAGGGTAGGCCATGGCATTAGGGTACACTCAATAATTTCTTCACCTCTGCACACTTCAGGTTTTGCAATTAACATTCCATTCTGATGAGTGAAAGTTAGAATTTTATGGAAGGTGCCATGAATATATAGTGTCATGATATTGGAATCAGTATTACTGAGTTTGAAATCCTGCTGTTTATTTATTTATTTGCTGTATTGAATTTCAGGAAGAATTTTAAGATTCTGAGGTACAGTATTCCAGTATAAAACTGAGATAATACCAATCTTTAAAAGTTTTCCGTGAGGGCTAAATAAGTCAATAACTTAGAAAAGGACTTGTGTGGTGGGCCAATTGATCAACAGATTGTTTGTGTAAATGTGGGTTGGAAGGACTGGATGGTGGTGCCCATGGTTATATACACATTGCCGTGCTGGAAGATCTGAGTTCAAGTACCCGGTCACCACCTGCAGGTGGAAGCTTCACAAGTGAGCTGCAAATGTCTTTCTCTACTCTATTTCTCGCTACATCAAAAAAGAAAGAGAAAAGAGAAAAGAAAAACATGGCAACTGAGAGCGGTATATTTATTATGCAGGCAATTACCTTGGTGGAAAAAAAGTGAATTGGTTTTTTAGACTGTGGTGATTTTTCCACATTTCTTTTTTTTTTTTTTAATTTTTATTCATGAGAAGAAGGCAGAGAGAATGATATCAGAGCATAACTCATCTCTGGTATATATGTTGCCTGGAATTTAACCTGGAAACTCAGGCATTCACCTTCTGTAATGTACTGGTGATCTGTTTGCCTGGCTGCACACTTTTTTTTTGCCATGAAGGTTATGATTAGCGGTAGGTGCTTGCAAGGTAACTCTGTTTCTGGTGGCCTTTTTACCCCTTTTCTTTCTTTTCTGATAGAGAAATAAATAAATTGAGAGGGAGAGATACAAAGACACCTGCAGCACTGTTCCACCACACTTGAATTTCCCCCCTGCATGTGGGGGCTGGAGGCTTGAACCCAGGTCCTCATTCATAGTAATCTGTATGTTCGATTGTGTTGTGTCACAGCCTATAGTGGACAGAAAAATATGAGTATTTTTGTATGCATATTTATATAGTTAGCATTTACTGAACATGTACTATTACCATTATTTTCAAGAACTTATGACTTTTTACATTGAAGTAGCACTTTTGTTGTCCTAATAGTGAGAGCAACATCAATTGAGGTAGTTAAGTGAAAGATTACAAATTTCAACCATGAAAAAACTTTTTAACCCCAAATTATAAGTGGTGAAATACTCTGTGCACATTAGGATTAAAGAAAAAAAACCATGTGGTCCGGGAGGTGGCGCAGTGGATAAGGCATTGGACTCTCAATCATGAGTTCAATCCCTGCAGCACATGTACCAGAGTCATGTCTGGTTCTTTTTCTCTCTCCTGTCATTTTTAATGAATAAATACGATCTTAAAATAATAAATAATTAAAAAAGAAACAAAACCATATTGTACAGTGAGGAATTGCTTTTGAATATTACATAAAAATTCATTTTAATTCACACATTTTGTAAAGATTGAAACTATATATTTGATTTATAAGTTATTTCATTCTATTTTAACTTATTATTTCTGATACACTAAGTTGTGATTTCCAAGATAATTTTTTCTCCTAGACACTATCATTTGTTGTTTGTTCCTTGTCTCTTGTGCTTTTTTTTTTTTATAAGACCTTGAAATTGGTTGGGTTTATAGTATAGAACACAAAGGATACAAAGGGGGAAAACACAACAGTTTTAAAGAGAGGATTAAGCAACTAAAGAGCCATGCATACCAATCCAACTCTTCAAGAATATACATCATAGTTTGTGTGATTGATTTGGGATAAAAATCCTCCTTAGTCCATAAATATCATGTTAAATCACCGGTTTTTTCTTTTAAGTCTTAGAATGTTATTTTCCCCTTCTATTCCTATTTGTTAGAATAGTTGGGGGTATTTTCTTCAGTTTTATTGACATCTGCTTGCATCTGAGTAAGTGTATTCTGGGTTTTTTCTTTGTAAAAGTTGCTTATTTTATGATAAAGGGATAGAAATAGAGAAGTAGAGAGAAGGAAGACCTAGAGCACTGATCTGTTAGATGCACACTGGGTTTGAAGTTGCAGCTTTGTGTACACATGTTTTGCATTCTATCCCCTCAGTCATCTTCTTGACCACTCTGACTTCTTTCCAATATAAATGTTTTATGGAAAAAATAGGTACACAAATGAAGTACATATATTGTGATTTCCTTAGTAATTCTGTGGCCAGGACAGCTCATGGCAGGACAGCTCATGTGTATGTATAATACATTTGGGTTATTGCTGGGGCTTGGTACCTGCACTACGAATCCTCTGCTTCTGGAGGCCTTTTTTTTTTTTTTTGCCTTTTGTTGCCTTTGTTGTTTATTGTTGTTGTTACTATTGTTGTTATTGCTGTCATTGTTGGATAGGACAGAGAGAAATGGAAAGACGAGGGAGAGAAAGACACTTGTAGACCTGCTTCACCACTTGTGAAGCAACCCCCCTGCAGATGAGGAGCTGAAGGCATGAACCCTGATCCTTGCCAGTCCTTGAGCTTTATGCCATGTGTGCTTAACCCATTGCGCTACCGCCCAGACCCCAATACATTTTTTTTTCTTGTCATGAGTAAAAGCCTGGGTTTGAGCTCAGCCTCTACTATAATGAAGTTTTGGTACTGTGGTTTGCTTCTCTCTCTTTTTTTTCTATCTGAAAAAATTGATCGGAAGCAGTCAAGCCCTACTTGTGACAAAGAAAGAAACTCTGCCTAAATTTTAACCCTGCCACTACATGGGAAGTGCTCTGGCAGTAGAAGAATCTCTGGTGCTATGATGTCTCTCTGACCTGAATGAAAGCACAATCCTAAAAGGCCAGGCAGAAGCCTATCCAGTAGAGCATGCACATTACATGCCTAAGGACATTGGTCCAAGCCCTAGGTGCCCATCTAGAGGGGGAATCGTCACAAGTGGCGAAGCAGTGCTGTAGGTCTTCACTCTCACCTTCTCTATCTCCCCCTTCCCTCTCAATTTCTCTCTGTATCTATTTAGTAAGGATATAAATAAAATATTGAAGAAAAAAAAAAGAGAGAACAACCTTAAAGTGGAGATTTGCACATTGAGACCAAATCTTAACAAACCCAAAACAAAACAACAACAACAAAACACCCCCCAGGCAACAACAAAATACTGTTCTTTAACCTCTTTCAATTGAAACAATTTTAGAAAAAAATTTCCCTTCATTTTTCAGTGGACATAAGTTGTATTTAATAGTAATGCATGCCAGTGAAGCAGAGTTTAGGAGCTGTCACCAAATCTTGGTGGTGTTCTGTCTAGAGGAGGAAGTAACTTTTTGATTTTCTTTTTTCCTGTTTACTGTAAATATATCTCATTTCACCCTGCCTAGGTGCAATTTTATTTGTTCATAGATTCTACTCCTTGGTGCCTTGGTAAGCAACAAGTGATAGACCTTTCTCTGATGTTCCTAGGACTGACAAAAAATATTTAAACATGTTGACTTTATGTATTTTGCCCCAAACACAAGCATGAATACTTCCCCCCCATCCTTTCTAAGATGCTTTATAAAGAGAACACTGAGGCCCCAGATTGAATCAACTAGAGTATATGCAGCTCTGAACTCTATTAGACTTGCTTTTATTCTGAATGAGGAGTCCATTGTCCTGGAAGACATTATATTAAAGCCCTTAACTGTGAACTTTCAGTCAAGATACTAGATTTGCCAGTTAGTTACACAGAAACTATTCTGTCCAGGCTGGAATGTGGCAGTTAAAACAGGGGAACTTTGATCCCCGAGATAAAATGGGTACAGACACTAGTACACTGTTGCAGCTTTTCCAGTTTCAACTTGTATAATTTTTCTCAGTGTAATCTAAACTCCTTAAACCTGTGTGAAATGAGTGGTGAGATGACACATATATAAACATTTAGTTCCAACATCTTAAGAAAAGCAGTGCAACTCATTTCTAAGACTCCATAGGCAGAAAATCCCTCAGATATTTAGTTCTGACATCTAACTTTCCTTTAGAACATTACTAGACTTTAATCTCTGGATTTGATATTTGTGTGGTTAGTTATTTAATCTTTAATAATGTGTTATTCTGTCTGGAGTATAGCAATAACAACAGTCACAACATCTTGAATTTATTAAACATTTATTATATGTCAAGGACTGTAAAAGTTTTATATGGCATATGTCATTCAGTTCTCTCAACTACCTGATGTGGAACTCATCACTATCATTGTCATATTCTTGTTAACAATAAAAAACAATGGTGGATAAGAGAAGGAGTAAAGATTTGAATCTAGCTATCTGGGCTCTGGAGCAAGGAGATCACTGGTTGCCTGGATCCTCATTCGTAATGTGGTTTGGAGCAAAGTCAGCCCACTTTTAGGAACCTGTTTCCTAATCAGTAAAATGATAAAATACACCTGCCTTCCTGATTAGCTTTTTAAGAGGATCAAACAAGAAAAGTATGTGGAAAGAAAAAAGTCACACTATTAAGAAATATGTAAATAAATGAAATTATTTTAGTGTTATAAATACACCCTTCAGATTCTATTAATATGATGTCCTTTCTCCCATCCAGGAACTCACCAGGACTGGTTCCTTATTAATTTGTGATGTGAGATGAGATCAGGGGCATTCAGAGTGGTATGACTTTAGACTGTATTGCCATTTCTATGAATAATTTTATAAAAATCATATCACTTTTATTTCATATCTTTTAAAAAGTGATACATAGAACACTACTGTAATTTTAATTTTTATATTGTTATTGATTATATACATAATTTTGTATTTTAGAGGAAAAGTTGTTGAAACAATATAGAAAGAGTATCATGATTAGATGATACATTTTTTTGATACTTTTGACGTTTTGGCACTATTTGCAACCATATTGGTGGGGAAAGGGAAGGTTGGCTATTATGAAAAGAAAAAATTGGAGTCGGGCGATAGTGCAGCGAGTTAAGTAAGCTCACTTGGCGCGAAGGCAAGGACCGGAGTTAAGGATCGCGGTTCGAGCCTTTGGCTCCCCATCTGCAGAGGAGTCGCTTCACAGAAGGTGAAGCAGGTCTGCCGGTGTCTATCTTTCTCTCCCTCCTCTGTCTTACCCTCCTCTCTCCATTTCTCTCTGTTCTATCTAACAACAACAACAATAACTACAACAACAATAAAAAACAAGGACAACAAAAGGGAAAATAAATAAACATAAATAAAAAATAAAGAAAAGAGAAAACAAGAAAAGAAGATTATGTAAGGGGGCCAGGCAGTGGCGCATCTGGTTGACTGCTCACATTACAGTGCACAGGGACGCAGGTTCAAGCCCCTGATTCCCACCTGCAGGGGGAATCTTCCTGAATAGTGAAGTAGAACTGCAAATGTCTCTCTGACTTTCTCCCTCTCTATCTCCTAATCCCCTCTCAATTTCTCTGTCTCTATCCATTAACAAATAAATAAATAAATACATTTTTTTAAAAAAGAGAATGATGTAATTTTTCTTAAATGAGCCAATACAACTAGTTAAATAGTTGAATAACTACTGCAGAAATGCCATAAGTATAAGTGGTTTAAGCATTTAAGTATTGTTTTTGTAATGCAGTGAAAGTTTGAAACTATGTAATATTATAGGGACTGGCTGGTGGCACACCCAGTAGAGTGGCATGTTACAGTGAACAAGGACTGGGCTTCAAGCCTCCCATTCCTCACCTAGAGGGGGGAAGCTTCACAAATGAGATTATGTTGCAGGTATCTTTCTCCCCTTCTCTTCCCTCTTACTTTTTCTCTGCCTCTTTTCTAAATAAATATGTAAAATATTAAAAAAGAAATCATATAACATTATACACACAGATAATACTCTTCTCAGTGAATCTACTCTTTTAAGTAGATTTAACCTCAAAAATAAAATACTTTTTTGAATGAATTATTGCCAAAAATGCTTCTTTAATTTTAATCTATAGTTGCTATATAGGATTTTTCTAAATTAGAGTACTTCATCTATATAGTTTATATTTTATATCACTTAGCATATTTATAAGCATATGATTTATTAGTTCCTGTGTTCATTAAATCCATTCTCCTAAAAAAGGCAGGTGTTGAGGTGTTTGCCTGCATATGTGTGTGTGTGCATCTGAACATATGAAAATGCAGCTAAGGGATTACAACAATTTAGTCAAGGTCATAAGTGACCTGACATGCCCTTGAGCATGCTGTTTATAATTGCTGTGGTTAGTTTTCCTTCTCACTGTTTTTACCTTTAATGTCAAAACACAATTATATGGAGTTGGTATGCTCACTAATAGCAGTTTATCTCTGCATGGTTTATAGACAGAGTCAAAAGCCAACAACTATAATTACATCCATGTTTCTAACTTAGCAGCAAGCTAGAAAAGTGTGGTTGAAGTATGCTGTGGGTATAGTGCAGCCAGTAGGAATTATAGGGTAAAGTCATTGCTCTGCATTCTTTTGGTTTTACAATAATTGTTAGTTAAATTTTGTTTTCTGGATTCTACCACTGTCTGTTGTGTTTATATGACCACATAAAGAATGACCGAGTTACGTGTCTCTTCACTCTGTTTTTCTTCTGCTGGCTGCCCTCTATAAATGTACTAATTCTTCTTTCACTTTCTTCTGACTCAGCAGACAGTGCATTACAGTTAATAGTTTTCTAAAGCAGTCTGATATTCATGGCTCTATGGAACCCATAAGACTTCTACTATTTGCATTATATGTTTAATTGGATAATTATGGGAAGCATGTTGAACTGTTAACAACTGTCAAGCCTTTGATTAATCTTTTGAATGCTCATTGGCATGGTTCAAGTTAGCAACCACAATACAGATATTTATTATGTTTGATCCTCATTGCTGTTTTTGTGATAATTTGAAATAGTGAAAATAATTTTTCTAGAAAAGAGTAATTTCCCATTTGAGCTTACCTCATATGTTGTGGCAAAAAGAAGCAGTACAATTTCTGAATCACTGTTTTGTTGTTAGGAAATATACATATTTAAAGATAATTATAAAATATTCTTACCTTTTAAATGTCTTAGTGATACAAAATATAAAAGAAAATGTTTACTTCTGAAATGGTAATTGATTTGAGTCTATAGTTTGGAAGAGATTATAGACTGGGACCCACCATACATTTACAGAATATTGAGTAACTAAAATATTTGATATCTATAGACCTATATAAATTATGTAGAAAATCTGTGTACATTCACTTCATATGGATTTTACATGGTATATGAAATACATCTCAGAGTTAGCAGAAATTTTTGACCAAACATAAATAACTCTCATTTTTTTTGTTTTTCTTTTTATTGATTTAGTAATGATTGATAAGATTGTGGGATAAGAGCTGTACAGTTGTATACAGTTCACAACACCAGAGTTCTGCATCATCCCCACTATTGGAAGGTTTCCTATTTTTTATCTCTCTGGGAGTAGGGACCCAGGATCATTATGAGGTGCAGAAGGTGGGAGGTCTGGCTTCTGTAATTGCTTCTCCACTGGCCATGGGAGTCAGCTGGTTGATCCATACTCCCACTCTCAAACACTTTTAAATTTGATCTTTTTTCTTTAAGTTGCTGTGATTATGCTTGTGGTATCTAGGATATTTGGCTTAATAATGTACAACAGTCTCTCTCTCTCTCTGTATGTTTAAAGTTTTAAAGTTTACTGTATGTTTAAAGTTTTAAAGTTTACTATTGGATAGAGAAAAAGGTCAAGTACATAGTGGAAAAGTTAAAATGAATAAATAAATATTTTCAGAGAAGTTTTAAAGAGTTTAGATGAAGGCATGAAAACTTAGATACTATATTTGACCAATTTGTGTATTTTCTTTATATATGCTATGACTCACTGTTATAATGTTTACTGAACAATAAGCAGATTCCTTTCTTTTCTTTTCTCTCCTTTTCATTTCTCTTCTCTCCTTCCTTCCTTCCTTCCTTCCTTCCTTCCTTCCTTCCTTCCTTCCTTCCTTCCTTCTTTTCTTCCAGAGGTATACAGAGTGAAAGAGACCCTAGCACCAATTTTATCTTCTATTTGATAGGGGCTAGGCTGGGTTGTATGTATAGCAAAGCCCCCCTCAGATTTCTTTCTATGTCAAAAAATTCAGGATAAGATTTTGGATATTATTATATACTTGAGATTCTGGTTTTAACATTTTTTAAAATTAAAAAAATTTTATATCTTAGTTACACATGAGCACTTAGTTTATCTTTGTAAAAACTAAAATAAATAATTTCCTCCTGGCCAATTCTGCTCCTCTGAGGAAACCACTATTATCATTTGTGTCTGTAGCCCCTTTCAGACTTTTTTCTTTACCTCAGGATATATTGTGTCTGTTTGCTCTTCACTGAGGCTTGTACTGAGAGTTGTCCTCTGAACCATCTCAGATACCTCTTATGCACCTCTCCCGAGTTGTTTCTGTGTTTTGCCTTTCCTACACTATAGAATTCCTTGTGAGTTGATTACTAAAGGAGGAGGCTAGCCAAAGTCTTGCCTCATTTTCTTAAGATGTGCTATAAGTAGGCAACTGAACACAGGGACCTTGATTTTTATAGGAAATACTGTCTAGAACTGGTTTTAAATTGAGTGGGAGTGAGGGTTCAGGAATAAGGAAGGTTGTAGGATTAAAATTGGTTTGGGATGCTGAGGAGGCAGTGTTTGAGTAAAGATTTGAAGATGGGTTAACATTGGCACTATTTTAGACACTTGTGTATATTTATGCATGCATAGACTTGCACACATATATACACCAGACTAGTTACTATATAAGTCCTATGAAGCAAACATATATTTTTTTGTTTCTATTGCGAAGAAGCAGAGGAATAAGAAGGTTAAATAAACTGTCTAGATCACAGAACTAGTAAGTAGTAGAATTGGAATTTGGACATAGGCAGTTTTATTAAAATTTTATTTAAGATCAGCTCTAAACTGGTTTAGTAAGGCTATTCCAAGGTAGAAATAACCTTCTTATCAGACTTTGTACTGAAGTAGGTATATAGGACTCAGAACAGTTCCTTTTCATGAAAATTAAAATCCTGTATTCTACCTGTCAATTTCAATGTATGCTGTTTTGAAGTATCACTTTGAATCAAGTTAATAGAATTGGAATGGGTACTTCAACTGCTAGCAAAGCAGTTGTGCTACTTACGCTGTAAGTGTTTTTTAAAAAAATTTTATTAGTGATTTAATATTGATTTACAAAACTATAAGATAAGAGGGGTATAATTCCACAGTTGTCCCACCACTAGACTTCTAGAGTTCTGTGTCCCCATTCCCTCCACTGGAAACTGCTTTGGTTCTCCCAAGGTCACAGATAAAAGTTATTTCTTTCTTCCTATCTATCTGTCTGTCTATCTATCTATCTATCTATCTATCTATCTATCTATCTATCTGTCTGCCCACCCCCCTTTTATCCCCTATGGTCCTACCTACTAGAGGAAGGTCCTACCCCTATTAAGAGATGACCAGAGGGCTCTGAACTTCCAATTCCATTAGGACCTGGAGAAAGAAGTGCGGGGGGAAGATACTCAGAGGCTCAGAGGTAGTAGGTATGACTTAGAAAAGAAGAGAAAGTATTTTTAAAAAATATTTATTTATTTATTTATTCCTTTTTGTTGCCCTTGTTTTATTGTTGTAGTTATTGTTAATGTAGTTAATGTTGTTGTTGTTGGATAGGACAGAGAGAAATGGAGAGAGGAGGGGAAGACGGGGAGAGGAAGATAGACACCTGCAGACCTGCTTCACTGCTTGTGAAGAGACTCCCCTGCAGGTGGGGAGCTGGGGGCTCAGACTGGGATTCTTACGCCTGTCCTTGCGCTTTGAGCCACCTGCACTTAACCCGCTGCGCTACTGCCCGACTCCCGATATTTTGTGTTTTTTAATCAAATGTATAATAGACGGACTATTGTAGATGAGGGAGAAGATACAAAAGGAATCTACCATCTTAGCTCTTGAGTAGGCATTCTTTTTTATAAGACCACTGCATATAGTTGGGAGCTTTATGGTAATTGCACCTTCTATTGAGGTTCAAAATGGTCTCTCCAGCTAGCTCATAAAAGACAGTGAACTGGAGAGGAAGAGTATGAAAGGAGTGTGCAGAAGGGACAAATTCAGACTAGAAGCAGTACATGTTGAGGCCCATCCAGGAGCATTTTTTAAGTGCTTTGAGTTGTAGATGAGCAACTTCTATCAAACTAGATCTGTATTTTACTCATCAAGGTAAGTTATTTCTGTTGTTGCTGCCTAATTTTTTTTTTCCTTGAAGTGTCCTTGCTATGAAGACAGATTGATGACAACCTCAACTTCCCTTTATTTAGATTTTTAAAAAAAACTCTCAGCCTTAGTTAAGTCTTAGGTAAAATGTATGAAAAGTAAGACAAGGAAACACAATGTCCAGAAAGTATTAGTTAACATAAAAAATAGGGTCAGCAGTTTTTAGGACTTATGATTAATAGACAAAATATTCTCTTATATCATAGAAACAGTAATGACTATGATGGGAAGATGTGACTCCCATGTTTGATTCCATTTCCAATGACTGAGAAGTGAATTTGTTTCACCCTCTATAAAATGACACGTATATAATTTTTTCCTGACTATAAATTTTGATGATTATGTGAAAAGGCTTTGTGAACTGTAGCAGATGTATATTCCCCCTTCCCCACTTCTGTGTGTAAATCTCTCTCTTCTCTCTGTGTTTTTTTTTCCTCCCTTTTTTCCCCCAACACACTTCTCAGCTCTGCCTTATGTTGGTGCTGAGGATTGAACCAGGGACTTAAGAGCCTTAGGCACAAGAGTCTGCATAACCATTATGCTGTCTTCCCAGCCCTTCTGTCTCTGTGTGTGTCTGCGTCCACTAAAATGAAAAATTTGTGAGAATATGAAACATGATTTATTCTTTTTTTTTAATATTTTATTTATTTATTTATTTATTTATTCCCTTTTGTTGCCCTTGTTGTTTTATTGTTGTAGTTATTATTGTTGTTGTTGTTGTTGGATAGGACAGAGAGAAATGGAGAGAGGAGGGGAAGACAGAAAGGAGGAGAGAAAGATAGACACCTGCAGACCTGCTTCACCGCCTGTGAAGTGACTCCCCTGCAGGTGGGGAGCCGGGGTTCGAACCAGGATCCTTATGCCGGTCCTTGTGCTTTGCGCCACCTGCGCTTAACCCGCTGTGCTACAGCCCGACTCCCCATGATTTATTCTTAATGCTTTAAAACATAGCATTGATAATGGTATTGTATGGGGCCTAGTTGGAATTTTTACCTTATCTTGAATGTTTTTACTAAAACACTCCTAAAGTCAGCTAACACACCTTTTTTTTTTTTGTCTCCAGTTTGCATTTAGTTTATAAGAAGAGCATACTTCTATTGCTAGAAAATGGGAGGGACAAATGACACAATTAGCTTCATGCTCTGACTGAAAGCATTTTTTTTTTCTTAATCCTAGTTCTTTTTTACCTTCTTCATAGACAGTCACCACTTTATAAAGAGACAAGGATAATTACTGGGTGGTTTCACTCATAAGTGGAGGATAGATAGATGAAACAAATAAACTTGTAAAAAAAATAGGAAGAAGAGAAAAACTAGTGGTGAATCTGCCTCTTGGTCTCTGTGAATACTGTGCTGGTTATCAGAGCAGGGGGAGGGGAGACGTACTTGAATGTACATGGTAGCAGGTGCCTGGAGTTTCACTTATATAGATACGAGTTTCAGGCTATGCTCTGCCATCTTATAATTTAGTAAGACAGTGTTAGATTAGTAATAACAAAATTTTAAAATAAAGAAAATCGCCACTTAGGAATCACACAGAGGTTAATGGTCACCAAACTTAATAGTGCTCCTTACAGGGTGCTTTCCCCAGCCCTGCTTTAAATTTTTCATTTACTAAATAACTTCTTCTTCTTCTAGCATTTGCCCTTCTTCCGTAGCCAGTCAACAGCGTCAGATTGAGCCTGATGTAAAGTTTCGAGAAACATTCTAAAACCCACTAAAACATTCTAGTGTGTATTTATACAGAGGTTGACATCCTTTTTTTTTTTTTTTTTTTTTTTTGAGACAATCAGGATAGAGACACTGGTCTTCCTTCTCCATTGTGCTTTCTGATTTCCACATATATTTCAGACCATCGAATGGTCCAATTTTGTTGGTCCAAAATAAGACTCATCTGAACATATGTATCTTGTTAGCAATGTTATGACAAATAGCAGCAGCTGTATAAACTAATCATTGTGTAGTTTCACACAGGGGACTCAATTAACAATGGACCACTGTTAGCATTTAATCCTTTTTACCTCTTGGTTCCTGTGAACTTTTCTATTGGACACCACCAGGATTATTCGTGTCCATAAACTGAAGAAAATGTCAAACAGTACAAGCCAGTTGAACTTTCCTTGGTATTCTGTAAGGTGACTGGAGATAAGTAGCTGATTATAATGACTGTTATTGCTACTGATTATGAAAACATATTGATCACTAGGATAGTTGTAACAGTTTTAGATGACTGCTTTGAAATTGTTTCTGAGTTTAACACTAACATTCGTGATCTAAGATACTGATATAAGTTTAGGGAGATTACGACATGAAACAGGGCAGTAAGGATGTAGTTTTTACCAGAAATAGCTATTGGGCACAGGAACATCTTTGTGATAATTTTGTCATGTTGGAGAGTTTACTTTGTGTATGGTAATTTCAAGACACCTGAAAGAAAGAAACCACAAGTGACCTTTTACCTCTTTAGGTAATTTCTGTCTTTGTTTCTTTGTGAGAAGAGAGAGGGCACACTGGATGTTCAAGTACAATGGTGAACTTGGGAACGCAGAGTTAGAGCCTTAGAATAACAATGAACAATAGTTCAGGTTCCAGTTTAAATGTACTTGACATTTGAACCTTTTGTTTGAAGCCCTTGCTTTAGGTCTATCTGTAGAGGACATCTGAAATTCCTTTGGCTTCTAATCTATGGCAAGTGAACAAGAATGGATGACAAAGGGATATAAAGATAGAGCTCAAACAAGTTGTTGTTAATTCTTTCTTTCACCTAAGAGGACTAATGAAAAGCTTAAATTACTAAATTCAGACTAGACCATTGTCACTACTTGCCAAACAGTACATGTTGGTGCGTCTGTCTAATCCATATTTGAAAGCCACAAACAGAAGCACATAATTTGGCAAAACACCAAAAACATGCCTCGGCACACTTCAGAGATTCTTCCAAATGACTTACTAATTCAAAAATTTTACTCTCTCTCTCTCTCTCTCTCTCTCTCTCTCTCTCTCTCTCTATCTCGATGTGTGTGTGTGTGTGTGTGTGTGTGTGTGTGTGTGTGTATGCATGCATATTATCTGGAAATACTTAAAATAAATTCTGTCACTAAACCATGTGTATTACAGTTGTTTTTGAGGGATTTTCAGATCCTCACATTTCTGAATTGTAGAAAGCAAGAAAGGAAACTATTGGGCAATTACTTTTCCTTTTATTTTTAGAGTAAGTAAATGCAAACTTGTTTTAAAAAAAAGTCTGCAGGATACAACATATAAAGCAACCTGCCCTTGGGATATAATCATATATATATTTAAAAGCACACATCTTGAATTCAGTCTAGAATAGCTGAAGATATTTAGAAGGTAACTACATGAATTTATATTGAGAGTGGAAGACAAATGCTCTCTATAAGTAATCTTTGGTGTCACCCATTTCCCTTGTTTGAATATTACTTTAAGTTAAGTGCTTTTATGAATAGCAATTTATTTAAACATCCTAGCACCCCTTCCCTCCCTTGCCTGCTGAACCCCCTCAGCTTCTACCTTCCTTTCTTTCTCTCTCTCTCTCTCTTTCTTTCTTCCTTCCTTCCTTCCTTCCTTCCTTCCTTCCTTCCTTCCTTCCTTCCTTCCTTCCTTTCTTTCTTTTTTTCTTTCATTCTGTGATGCTAAGAATAAGGAACAGTAAGTGCCTTAACCTTGAGTCCCCACCCCATACAAGAGAGACATTATTATTCCTCATCTAAATTGAATTAATCAGAGTTTAAATAAGATGCCCATGGTCACACATCTAGGTGATAGTAAAGGCAGGGTTATTCTGAAGTTGTCTGCCACCAATAGTGCCCCAGGCACCATACCTTTCAGCTTTAGCTCAGGTAGGTAAATATCACAAATCTATCCATTGGGCTCTTTATCCTTTCTCCATTCCTTGAATTGAAAGCTTCCCTGCCAAGTGGTAATTGCACACAGACATATATTTATTTTTTGAAGGGTTTCAATTATACTTTATATTTGTAAATTACTGAGCACTTTTTAAAAAAGATTTTTTTTTAAATTTCATTTTAATGAGAGAGAGAGAGAGAGAGAGAGAGGGAGAGAGGGAGGGAGGGAGGGAGGGAGAGAGAGAGAGGGAGAGGAGGAGAGAGACACAAGGAGAGAGACCAGAGCATTGCTCAGCTATGGGGATTCAACCTGGTACCTCAGAGTTTCAGGCATGATTGCCTTTTGCATGACCATTATGCTCTGTCTTCAGCCTTCCTTAGCACTTATGTTTTTTTTTTTTTTGCTTACAGTATCTTATTTAATACTTATCTATGTTGTATGAAATCAACTTTGTTTCCATTTTGCAGCTTGAGAACCATTAAGGAAGTCAGGAAAACAATGGTTCAGTGATGGGGTTTAAGTATAAAACTTTCCTCCAACTGCTTTTTCCCCCTTATGTTTTATTTATTAATTTATTTTGGGGGAGCCTGAGCCTGCCTTTTGAATATATCATTTCACTAATCTGGACCATTTTTTCATTCTGATAGAGTGGAGGAGGCATCACAGTGTCAGAGCTTCCTCTGATGCTTTAGTATTTCCATAGAGTTCCTGAGCTCCAAGCTGGGCCATACAGATGGCAAACATGCACCTACCCATTGAGCTAACCCCCTAGCTCAAGATTTATTTATTAATGAGGCAAAGGGAGGGGAAGAGGGGGAGAAGGAGAGAGAAAGAGAAAGAGAGAGTGAGAGAGAGAGAGAGAGGGCCTGAGATTGAACCTGAGCTTCACTTCTGCAAGTCCTATGCTCCACTGCTATAATACCTTCTTGGCTGTTTCATTGTCCTTCCAGCTACTGACATCTAAAGGATGGTGATTGACTTTCCTTCAGACCCAGTCCCAGCACCTACACATAGCAAAGCATGCTCTGGTCTATTGCTAATAAAAAGTAAATCTTCAAAAAAAGGTTAAGAATGGCAAATCTAGAACTTTTTTTTTGAATAGTAATAATGGTGATGGTAAAATAAATACACCTGTAGTACCGAAGCATGTAAGTCTCTTGGAGCACCTGTTTATACTTCTGGTGTAAATTTGTAATTAGTGGAGACAACCACATATATCTGAGAGTCTTTATTATTTTTTAATATTTATTTATTATTTATTCCCTTTTGTTGCCCTTGTTGTTTTATTGTTGTCCTTATGATTGATGTCATTGTTGTTGGATAGGACAGAGAGAAATGGAGTGAGGAGGGGAAGCGAGTCCTTGCGCTTTGTGCCACCTGCGCTTAACCTGCTGAGCTACCACCCAACTCCCCAAGAGTATTTTTGGTTATGAGAAGTTTTTTTTTTTTTTTTTTACCTTGCTAGAATGTTTATAGCATATTGGTGGAATTTTGAACATCAGTAACTTTGTCTTTCTATTTCATTGAACATATATATATTTAGATACATTAACACTACTAAATTCAACCAAATATTGAAAGGAAAAACATCAGGGGAGGGGAAAAATTCTTACTGTTTGCTATATTAGTTTGTTTATTTATAGTGTCATTTGAAAATTTCCCCAAGTGTCTTTCCTCTCCTGATGCAAGGTTACCTTTGCATCAATTCCTTAGTATGCAGTGTAGGGTACAATCATACTCTTATTCCCTTTAGGTAAATATGAATAGCCAGGAAATTAAGACATTGAAGATTTAAGCCCCAATGTGTAATAGGGTTTTTACTTATATACACAATCATTATTTTCAAGGTAATGCTGGTGAGTGGGATGACTCAGAAGGCAGTAATGAGAATCTTCTAGGCCTGGCAGTTTCCTCACTATGAATCCATTTATATTTTCTTCACTGTTTACTCCAACTACACTTATCCCTTCATTATTTCTCTTACGATGACTCTGAGATTGACAATTGCCAAAACCCCTAAACTGTTATGCATTTACATGTATTCAGCAATTATGCAAGTGAATGGTGGTTGATATAGAGGAAGTTAACATTAGATAAGCAGAAAATTAATGAACTTTGCATTCTACATTTAAGTACGTGTTACTAGTGGAAAATTGAAATAGTTTAAGGGCATACAGAGATGCCATCTTGGACCAAGTCAGTCCTCTATAACTCATCAGAAGGACCAACAGCTACTGGGCCTTGCTTTAAACTGAGAACCATTGAGTAGATTGATTGAGTTAAGGCAAATGAAGTACTTTCAGTGAGTACTGGGTTTTATCTGGACTCACTAACAAAACTCCATGGCTACATAACTGTTGCTTAAGCAGTGTTTTCTGAAGTTAACTGCCTTAATGCAGTTCATTTGACTTTCTCAAGAAAGTAATTAATTTAGCTTAAAAAAAAAAGTAAACATAACTCCACTACCTCTTGTCTGATTCTTCATGAAGGTTTCCAACAGATTATTATCCTCCTGTATGCTTCAGAATGGAGTAGGTCACCCCTCCCCACTTTAAAGATAATGTTCCCTTTTTATTTTGTGAATCTTACCCAGTTTAAACTTAATTCTTGTGCCTCATACTGCATACTTGTTCAAGAGAAATGTGATCCCAGGAATGTTGGTGATTTGCTGTTTTAAAATGGTGCTATGCTTTAAGTTTCTGTTCAAATCTAAGATTTCAGAAGAGTCAGTAACTGCAAATAATCTAAAAGGGGAAGAGTGAAGAATGCTTCTAACTTCCCTTTGAAATGAATAGCTCTGCCAGAGCAGCAGCTATTAGAAAAACAAAAACGACAAAGAAAAGCTGCTCAGCTCAGCACACAGAGGTAAAATTTACTTACATCAGACTGAAAAATGAGGGCTGGGCTTTGAAAAGACATCCCATCTGACTAGAGGAAAGCTTGTAATTTTGGCATGGCTGCAGCCCTCCTAAGCCCCTGAGAAATTCTGAAAAACATTACAGAAGGCTGTTCTTAGTATTAATGGATAATTTCGTTTGTGTGTGTGTGTGTGTGTGTGTGTGTGTGTGTGTGTGTGTGTAATAAGTGTTAGGGCAGGGTGGGGTAGGGAGAGGACAAGAAAAGACTTCTTAGGATGGAGAACTACTATTGAGTATGTCCAATTTCTGAAAATAATTTGCATCTATCACTTTCTGCTTTTCAACCAGTAAAGCATTTGTGAAGATGAGATTTAGAGATAATGTGTATGGATGGGGTCTACCCCAGATTTAAAGGAATGCTAGTAGTCCCCTAGACATTGTAAGTGAGGCTTGCACTCATGACTTCTTAACGAACTTTTTTTTCTTTAAGATGTTACAGATAATATGGCTCTCTGATATTATTTCAAATCATGGTCTTATATGACATGAGAGATGGAAAAATAAAAAGCCCATTTCTCAATGACTAATTGTGGTCAATGTTATATGTTAAACTATAGAGAAGCATTTCACAGACACCAAAATCCTACAGTCCTGTCTCTTGGAAGAGGACCTTTACTTTGCAGCTCAATTTCAGGAAAATAAACATTTGTGTTTTCAAGACCACATATGATTGGGAAGGAAGTAGGGGTGGAGATGTGTGGTAAAATTAAGTGGGAGTGAGAACTTCTATACAATATGGAACCTGGACTTGCTGGGTTTGTATGTACTCTTCTTTTTCCAGTATGCCTTTAGAATGTTCAAAATCAGACTGACATTAATAGTGAAACTTACTAAGGCTAAGGATATTTTCCTTGAAATAATATATTGTCTTTTCAGACTTGAGCAAAGAGGTTCCCAAATAGTCTGCCTGACTGGCTGACATGGGTCTAACTTACACATAACATACACATGTGTGAGATACAAGCAAAACTCTGGTACTGGGGAGCCTACAGTGGGATTTCTTTAGAATACATAGCTGTTCTGTTAACTTTCATGGAAAAGGAATTTAATAATTATGGGAACCAGTTGTTACACAGCAGCTTGAAGGTCATTTTCAAAAGGTAGGCATTGAGAGTGCTAGTGGACCACTTGGGCTGCGACACTGTTCCCCAGTTACCTGAGAGGATGCAAGGCCTGTTCCATTTCAACATGTAGAGAGTTATGTAGATAGTAAACAGAGAAACCAAGTTTCTTTTCAGGATTGATGATGTGGAAAGAACAGAAAATTCACGTATTTAAAGAGTGCCTTGATTTTTGGTGGAGTTTAAAACTGGGAACATGTTTTCCCAGACGAGCAAAAGCACTGCAGCATTGTTGGCTAGTTAATGAGTGATCTCCCCGGCCTCCTCTGGCTGAATATGTTTTCTTGACTTAGGACTGACACTCTCAATATAATCTAAATTCATTTTTAGTCTGAGCTGACTAAATCTTCTGCTTTGGCAAAGTTGAGTGTCAAGATTGCCATTGTTATGTTTGCTCTGGATTTATATCTTAAGTTGAGGTTAAGTAACACATTTACATAAATCAACTCAGCACTAGACTCTGCTGCAAAATTGTTTGACTGAGAGGAAAAAAAAAAAACTGGTTGTATTGCTTCCTGAGGTTTGCTTTCATTTTGTATTAAACCTCAAAGGATTTAGAGATTTAACAAGTTCTGTTTTAAAATGAACTCTTCTGTGGGTTTTACTTCCATAAAACAGAAAGGAAAACCTTATTTGCAAGAATTGGTTATAGCTATTGCTCCAATGGGATGGCTTTTCCTGAGGTAGATTGTAAAGGGTGACAGTCAGAAGTCATTTAGCATGATAGTAATGTGCTGTTGAAGAAGGATTTGTGTTTTCTGTTGGCAGCAAAAGAACTGCAAAAATCATAAAGTTATTCCAGTAATAAAGGTATTGTAAGAAACTGAAGAAGCTTTAAAGTTGTTGGCATTAATTAGGAGTATTTTAAAAATAATTGTGATTAATATATATACATTTTTAGATTTTCTTTTTAAAATAATAGCAAAAAAGAATGTCATAACTATTATGGATTGGTCATCATCTGTGCTTTCAGAGTGTATTTAGAACAAATTTACCTCATTAAAATTTACTTGCATTTCTGAATCACAATAATAGGATATCACAAATGTGAACTATGCATTTTAGTTGCTTTTTCCAGAAGTATGTGGAAAGAGTAAGAGATTAGTAGATATTTTAAGCTTATTGAAAACATATAATGAACAGTTGCTGCTTTCAACACTACGAAATATTGGCAAAACAGTACAGACCACTAGGTGTAATTTGTAAATGAATGACTTCTCAATGTAATAATTGCTATGGCCACCAAATGGAATTTGCCTTTTGGCAATGCTAGTTTTAGACACCCGTAAAACTCAGAAGTGGTAAAATACTCATGACACCTTTTATTTTCATCTTTAAAGTTTTTATTTCTTAGTCTGTTATTAGCACTGTTAGAATATTGTTTCATGGTTAGGTAGAAAAATCCTCTATCCTGCATTCCTATGGGCATATTTAAGGTGGACCAAATAACACCAGGTAACATTTGTTATGAACAGCACATGTCCTTCTGCAGAATGGTTTTATATAGCATTTTGGTTTGTTAAAATGAACTACTGTATTATTTACTCTTGAAGTGTATTCTTTGAGGTTCCGTATTCTTTAGCTTTATCTCTGTGTAACAACAGTGTGGCTTTCTGACCAATCATTTGTCTCTCTTCACTTGGAAAGACAGGATTCATATTTCCAGTCTCAGAAAGGTGGAAGCATGTGTTTTGTCCAGCTGAGTCTCTTGGTCTAATTTTTTTCCTGGTCCTAATACATGTTTATTCCTACATGTGACAAATCTGCAGTCGTGTTTTCTTTCTGAGTTATAATGACTCAGATGTCATAATTAATTTGATGAGCAGGTGGGGGTTATTAGCCTCGTGCTTCACTTGCTAATAGCTGCACAGTTTTTCTAAAGTACTCTTTCAACTAAGGAGGCATTTCTTCACATAGAATAAACAGTACAGCACAAAAGCCTCAGTTAGATAACTATCCGTGGGCTTGAAAAGCTGCCAAGCAGATGTTGTTATTGGAGCTGGCCCAGGCGAGATTGGGCAAGGCAGATGCTCGAGGGGAGGGGGGAGCTAATGGGGGAAGGAGAAGTAGGAGAGCAGAGGTTGGGGGGAGAGAGGGAGGTTCTACAGAACTCTGATGTTTTCTTTACCAGGGTTGGGCTAGATTTTGTTGGGGTGGGAATTGTCTTCTTATGAGCTACCTCCATGGTTGTGGTCTCAGGCTGCTTCCTGGAAATGTCCATAAGTGAAGATGGGGTGGGGGTAGAGGGGACCCTCTCTGGATATTCACAAGGGAATGAGTCTGAGTGTTCATCCAGCAGTCTGAGACTTCTGGTTTGCATTAGGCGGCTGTATGTAATTTTTGAAGGGCCTACAGAGACTCTGCTTCATACCTACCCACATATGTAATGGACATGACAGCCCTGACATTTACCAGAGCTCATAGGTTCTGCTTTATTGATATAAATTAGGTTGTGCAAATTTAAGACAAAATGTTGTTTTGTTTCCTGTCACCTCTCTCTCTCTCTCTCTCTATATATATATATATATATATATATAATATGTATATGTATATATATTATTTTTGCTGTGCATTCCTCACTTAGTAAAATTTTTACAAAGTAGCAACTTATTTTTAAAAATTAAAATCAATCTTGGACCATGTTAGGTATGTATGAGTTAAACATGTGGAAGATTTATCTGAGCTGATCTTATTTCTGTTCTTTCCCATCTCTCTTTCTCCCTCTCTCTCTCCCTTTCTCATGATCTAAGGCTTTTGAAAACTCATCTTTCACTCCCTTTCACTAGATTAAATTCTGTAATCTCATTTTTCCTTGAGCTGATCTCAAGCCAATGGTCTGGGGATTTTATAGCCAAGGGATAATTTTTGATAATGGGCTATTAAAACACTTGCAGCTCCTATCCTGTCTTTCAAATTAGTGTATGTACAGATTGTCTTTCTTGGGAAAAAGTCTATCCCTTGGCAATAAGCAACTGATTATGTGTCACAAGCAGCATAAAAGCTTCCTGTGATGCCTAAACAAAAGACACAGGTAAATAATAAATGAAAAATAACAATGGAATAAGTGCAATGTGAGCAGCAGTTCTGTCCAGGATTTTTATTTTATCCTTTAGAGAGAAACTCTTGTTTTCCCCTGTCCAGACAGATTTAGTATGTTCTGACAACAGGGTCATCTTAACAGTTTCCTTAATGATGGAAGTACAGTGGCTTGAGACAGCTGTGTAAGGTCACGTAACTTTCATTGTTGTTTATAGTGTGCTTATTAATAGGTTAAAATGAATAACTCCCTGGAAAGAGGTCAGGTAACACCTGTATAAATAATGAACATGGTCTTCCAAAATAGGTAGTGTAAAATTAATATACCTAGCTTGTCCCTTTGTTGTTTTTCTTTTTTTAATTCAGTTTAACTTCCTTTCCTTTCTTTAGTTTTCTGAGGTGAGTTTAGAGTAGAAATTCTAAGTTCTGCGAAGGTAAACATAATTATTCCAAAATACTGTTTCACTGTAATGAATTTCTCATTAGCAAAAACTTAAAGCTACTGATCAAAGAATTTAGCTGACTATGTGTCCATGACTTTTCACAAGAAAAAAATGTCTCAGACATATAGACAGATGCAACATAAGATAAAGTGAAACTACCAGTTGTGAAACTGATGTGACTTAAATTGTGTTGAGGGTGGGCATGAATGCTTTTCTTCTTCATGTGTAAAATTAGGCTTTGGATACATTCTCTGTGTGAATTGCATTGCTGTAGCATGGGCAGATGGTAAGAACACATATGTCTCAATACCATTCTCTTAGCCTGCATGCTTTATAGCCTGACAGATGCATATGGACAAATTCATTCATTGCCCTCTCTGTTGAATGGTAGTACTTTTGGAAATGATACTGTAATTTGGCAAACTGAATCTTCATGGGGGAGCATTAGTGAAAGTAATGAAGAAATAGCACAATTATGGTTTGGAACTTGTACAATACTAATTGTAAAACTTCTTCAAGAATTAGGTTTCTAGTATTTTCTTCAGTTAAAAAAGAGGGGTACATGCTAATTTTACATCTGATGCAAAATTTGAATAAAAGAACAACTTAAAAATTTTTTATTATCTTTATTTATTTATTGGAAAGAGACAGCTGGAAATAGAGAAAGAAGGGGAGAATAGAGAGAGAGAGAGAGAGAGAGAGAGACAGAGAGAGAGAGACAGAGAGAGATACAGAGAGACACCTGCAGAACTGCTTCACCACTCATGAAGCTTCCCCCCTGCATGTGGGGACCGGGAACTTAAACCTGGGTCCTTGCACATTGTAACATGTGCGCTCAATCAGGTGCGCCACCATCCAGTCCCAGAAGAACTTTTTTTTTTTTAGTTTAAAAGTCTCCAAATCATTTAAAATTTTCATAGAATGAGATATGGAAGTATTTGTGATGTCAGGTTAAGTATTAAAAGTCCAGTCTATAAAATTGCTTTAATGTGATGTAGAGTACTTTATAACCTCAGTCATGACTAGGAAAAATACGTAGTATTCTATACTTGGATTTAAATAATTCCTTGCAGTATGAGAATAACTAAACACTTGTTAGCTAGCAAGGTAGATATTAGTACTAACTCTATCCTAAGAAATAGTTATGCTATACCTAGACTTTCAACTGTTTAAAATTGAAATCTGGGGGCCAGACGGTGGCACAGCTGGTTAAGCGCACATGGCCGGAAGCATAAAAGGATCCCGGTTCGAGCCCCCGGTTCCCCACCCGCAGGTGGGGTGGGGGGTTGGGGGGCCACTTCATGAGTGGTGAAGTAGGTCTGCAGGTGTCTGTCTTTCTCTCCCCTCTCTGTCTCTCTGTCTTCCCCTCTTTGCTCCATTTCTCTTTGTCCTATAAAATGATAACTATAGCAGTAACAACAATAATAACCATAACAACGATAAAAAACAACAAGGGCTACAAAAGGGGGAAAAAAAAGGCATCCAGGAGCAGTGGATTCCTGGTGCAGGCACCAATCACACACAGTAACCCTGGAGGCAAAAATAAATAAATAAGTAAAATAAGATTGAAATCTAGATCAATCACTATCCACATTTCTTAATTCTTCTAATTATGCAGGTGTTAAATGTTCTCAGTGAACATTTGTTTAGTGCTTACTATATGACTAGTGCTGTACAAAGCCTGGGAGAATGCAGAGACCAATAAAATGTTGATTCTTGTTCTCAAGGAGTTTATAATCTATCTGGTACAATAATCGAAACAAGTATAAAACCAACTAAATCATATAAAACTTATGGGAGACAGTGCTACACAGTTATATTAAAAAATGTAGAAGTGCAGAGGAGGGAATCCTGTATTTCACAAGAATCCAAGGATATCCCTTGTGGTTAAGGAAATGTGCTTGAAAGATGACTACAGTTTCTTTACAGGGGTGTGAATACTTGGAATATTGAAGACCAGGAATAACATAATAGACACTGGGGATGGGTATGATGTTTTGGTGGTTGGGGGTCAGTAATGGGAGAGGTGCCTAGTTAGTCTTTAGCTGCTGCTTCTCCTTCCTCTCCTCCTCCCTCTCCTCCTGGGTTATAGCTGGGGCTTGGTGCCTGCACTATGAATCTACTGCTCCTGGTGACCATTTTTGGATAGAAAAGATAGAAATTGAGGTGGGGGTGGGGGTGAAATAGAGAGGGAGAAAGAAAGACACCTGCAGACCTGCCTCACCCCCTCGCAAGTGGGGAACTGGGGGCTTGAACCTGGATCCTTGTGCTTCATACTATGTGCACTCAACCGGATGTGCCACCATCCAAACCTGACTTTAGCTTCTATATGGGAGAATATGGCAATCTGTAGAGATTAAACTAAAAAATGCTGCAGTAAATTTTCTCCAGCAGGAACTTCTTCAAGATTTTTTAGTAGCTACAAATTTGATTGTTTTTTAGAAGACAGCTCTGACAGCAAAACTGAATATAGATAAGAGAAGCAAGAAAATGAATTCAGGAGAGGAACACATTTTAAGCCAGGCCAAAAATTTAATATTCATATAAAATATTATCTGTGTCTTCACCACATGTTTGGGGGTATAGTGTATAAAGATTTAGGACAAAAATAATGATTTTAAAATTTAATGATTTAAAAATAATGTTTTTAAAAATTGATCAACTGCTACATGCCAGTGTTATTTCTAAGGGCTTTGGTTAGAGTAGTGTATAAGATAGATAAAACCTTGGCTCTTACCTTCATCAAATTTATAAGTGTGTAATTCATTGTTATGTGGAAACAAATAGAATGATATGAATTTATAGATTAAATTGGAGATGCAGCATGGCTGTCTTTGTTAGAATTTTCCTGGGAAGACTTTTCAAAAGACATGAAATATGAAAAAGATGAGAAGTATACCCGTAGTCTAGTACTTTGATAACAACTTGTGACCTCAGTTATGGATATAACTATGGTTAAAACTCCCCCTGAAACATTTGTGCTTACAGGGGTAATCTCAGGGACAGGTTAACCTTACATGATTATCAGATGGTTCTCCAAAGAACGTTTCACTATTATTTCAATATAGACTACCCTAGCAGAATCACGATTTAATTTTCAGTAGGCTCTACAGCTAGTGAAATATTTTAGAAACATTTTTCATGTGAAAAAAAAAGAACATATAAGAAGGGTTTCTTTGCTGTTTAAATTTTAAAAAATTTTATCAAAACTACTTTGTCCATCATGTTTTCAAGTATCCCTTATTCAATTCCTCTGTAACCTTTCAAAGCAACAGGTTAATCTTACTTGGATAAGTGCCGGGCTAGCATGGGGATGCCTCTTCTTGGTTGCGTACTCTCTGGGTTAGAGAGAATGTGACTGGAGCCAGCCTGGGCTGCTACTCACTCAGGGACACGAGAAGATTACCCAGGAACAGAGCACATGGTGGCAAGGTGATTCAATTCTTTATTGATCAGACAGCCCAGGCTTTTAAAAGTCGAACCTGGAAGTGGCAAGTTGGAAAAAGAAATGGCTAGGAAAGGGGTGGAGAAAGGCAAAAGGGGCTGGGAAAGGTAGAAACTTCCTTAGCAACTGTTGCTAGGGTTTTAACTGATAAGATTAATAATACCCTGGATGCAGGGAGCGTCTTGAGGGCAGAAAGAAGATAGATCAAAGGAATGGAGTGGGTGGGTATCTTTCAGGCAAAACAATGATTATGTAGATAATCAGGGAGCAGACCATAGTATCAGGAATGCAGGGTGCTTTGTGAGGCAGGGAGTCTGATAAGATGAGGCAAACCTTGGGGGGTTTTGTCCCTCCTTGCTTGACCTCTCAGTAGAGAGAGAGAGACTGACAGGATGGATGTCACCTCAAGTCAAGCCCTGCCAAGCTCTAACACATTCTCACAATTTCCCAACAGATAAGTTTGCATGAATTTTTTTTTTCTCACCTATGATGAGCACTGTAGAATTGGTGTAGTTTTTCTCTGGATGCAAGGAAGTTCAGAGTTCAAAACTGACATTCATTCATTTTCTTTTTATTGTTTGGACTCTATGAAAAAATATTATTCTTCCTGTCTGCCTTTATCAGTTGGATTTTGTGTTTACAGTGGTGGATTATTGTGCATTTTTTTTGTTTGTTTATTTCTAGGAGTTTGGGGAGGTATCAAGAGGGCCTTTAGCAGGTGCAATTGCACAACTCAAGGCTAACTTTTCCCATTCATATAAGAGACAGTACTGAAATTTCCACTGATACCATTCCCATGTGGTGTCAGGACTCAACTTGGGCAGTTGCCCTACTTGTTGACCTATTTCCTCTGGCTCCCTATTACGGCTTTTGATTAAGTGAAGTGCCATTGCCATTTGCAATTATTTAATCAGTCTCCAAATTTGATGATTAGAATTCAACAGATAACAGAAGTAACAGTAATGAGCGGATTCTAGAGATACCCAGGAAAGAGAAATTGATGATGGATGAGGCTGGAGAGAAGAGAGATGATACCAGTAGGTGAATGTTGAGATACCAGTAGGTGAATGTTGAGTAGGTGAGATGATACCAGTAGGTGAATATGCCCCCAAATCAACAATATCAGAGGAAGAGCAGACCTGAGGAAAGGATAAAGACTTAGATTTTAGGCAAACTATTGGCCATGTGCCCTAGTAGTTGAAAAGAGTGCTCAGTGTACAAGAGGAAAATTATTCTTGGAATATAGATTTGAGTGTAGTTGTAGATTTAGAAATAAATGGAGCTTACAGGGTAGGGAATGTTTCTTAAGAAGATCTGAGGGCTGATAGGTCCTATGGAATGTCTATAGTGACTGACTGAGGGAGAAGAACCTACATCCCTCAGTCCTCAGGATCTTTATTTGCTATCAATACATTATGTCCTCACCTTCCATCCATTAGAAGATTCATTTTGATTCATCCTGTTGGACTCATCTGAGACATGTATTATAGTAATCTGATACCACCTTGTTTGAGAGTGTTTCTTCTAGAAGGTCTTTACAACACTTTGTACTTCACTATCATAGGACTTATCACACAATATTGCAACTACTCATTTGCTTCTCATTTTCTCACTACACTGAAAATTCATGAACATGTGTGTCTCAACATTTAATCATGTCTGTACATAGCTTGTACTGAATACACAATTGTTATATGAACAAATACTCTAAAGGGAGTCATCTTAAAATCAAGAGAAATGCAGTGTCAGATGTTCAATGAAGTTACATGATGTATTCTTTTTTTTTTTTTTTTTACCTCCAGGGTTATCACTCCAGGGCTCAGTGCCTGCAGTGCTCCTGGCAGCATCTTTTTTTCATTGTTGTTGTTGTTGCTGCTGCTGTTGGATAGGACAGAGAGAAATTGAGAGAGGAGGAAATATTGAGAGGGAGAGAGAAAGATAAACCCCCCAGACCTGCTTTACCACTTGCCAATTGGCCACCCTGCAGGTGGGAAGCCAGGGGCTTGAACCTGGATCCTTAAGCTGGTGTACCGCCCAACTCTCCTGATGGTGCCATTTAATGAGGACATGCAGTCAGCGTAATAGCTTTAATGTTTTGGTCAGCTCAGGTTGTCATAATAAATGCCCACAAATTGAATGGTTTAAACAACAGAAATACATTTGTCACAGTTCCAGAAGCTGTGAAGTCCAAATCAAGGTGTTAGCAAGGTAGTCTTCATTATGAAGTCTCTTCTCTTGGACTGTTGCTGACCTTCTCACTGTGTCCTTTCTCACATAGCAGAGAGAGCAAACAAAAGCTCTAGTTTTTCCTTTAAAAGGAGACTAATCTTATTAGACAAGGGCCCCACCCATATGACCTCATTTTATCTTAATTATCTCCCAAGAAGTCCTATCTGTGAATGTAGTCACATTGAGGGTTTGGGGCTTCAACTTGTGAATTTGGAGAAGGGTACACAAACTGAGTTTATAATACCTGATTCATAGTGGGGTACTATTTTTGCTTTGCAGCTAAATAGGTAGTTCAAAGTGCAGAGTTAGTTCTTATTGCAAGTAGGAGTCCATATTGGGAAGTATCTGCTTACCTTTGTTCTGCAAAGTCTCCATAGGACTTTACTGAGATCCAGATATAACTGGCTGAAACAAATCAATTCCGATTGGGTAATACTTAGGACTAATCTTTTAGAGCTTTTATATTGTCCACCAAATCTGTCTTCTTGCTAGTCTGACACTGTTGGTAATGACAATGTACTTAGACTGTCCCTTGGAAAGGAATTTCGTGAATAGAAGGGTGTCAGGCATAGGAATGCGTTAGGGAGGATATTTGATTTATTTTAAAATCAGATTAGATGATTATCTGCTTAGGTTGCTATAGGTGTGTCTTTGCCTTAGGTGGGGGGGTTAACCAAGATTTCCTTTCAAGTTTCTTACAGGTGCTGACAGTCTCTATTTGGAATTTAGAGCTTCTTACATATATTTTTAGTACTGTATGAAAATTTGTTCTTCTGTATCTCCTAGAGGTAGAATCTGTTGAAATTGTCAGACAGATCTAGGAAAAGTTATGTATTTAATGATGTAGGAGAATATGTAACAGGAATTTTTGAATAGTTAATGAAAACATTTATTTTCTTATATGATAGATAAAAAAAGAAAACTCTCACCAGCAATTATGCTCACTTTCCTAAAGAAACCATAGCTCAGTAATAATGTGTTGTTGACTGGGTTGGAAAAGGTAGCAGTGTGAATAGATTACCTCTCTTAGTGATTGAGAGGGAAAAGGAAGAAAAAAAAGTTTTTTTTTTTTTTTTAAATATAACACATATCTAATCTTTGTAGGAATATCTGTTTAATTTTCTTTTTTGGTTCATTTTAAATGGGCACTTCCATATTGCTATAATGTTCACTGGGAAATTCATTACCCTAAGGCCAGAAGTCTGGCAAAAACCTTTGAAGTTTGTCTCCTTTCTTCCTTTGTACATTAAAATAAATCAAAACAAAACCCTAATCCCCTTATTATATTTGACAACCGTGGGTTATTGTTCTGTCCTACATCAGCTAAATTATTCTTTCTCACTTGAGCTGTGAGACATTTTTTTAGGGTTGCCTCTTTACCTTCACCATGTTTTAGGAAACACAGACATGACCCAGGAGCATGAGTAGTTTCTTGAGAAGGATGACTAACTGCCAAACCTTAAACACAAATCCTGATGTTGGGTTCAGAGTTCGTTCCATTTGCTTTCACTTTTACTGACCAGGCTACTACTTTGCTTTCCAGGGCTTACTTTCTGTCCTTGAGCAATTCAGCCATGATTTTTATAGTGTAAATTCAAGATTGTCCTTTTAAGGAACATATAACACAAATTCCTTAGGTGACTTGGACTGTGAATGTTGAGGAATCTGTGTGGCAAACCCATGTATATAGTATTCAAATCCCTGTGAGGTCACTAGAACAAATTCCAGTGGTTTGAACCAGGCTATTAGGGAAACCACATCCAAATTCTCTCTCTTTCCCCCGCCTTTTTGGAAGGAGTTTATATTTACTATTTTAAACAGTTTTCTTCTCCTTCTTCTCCTTCTCCTTCTCCTTCTCCTTCTCCTTCTCCTCCTTCTTCTCCTTCTCCTTCTCCTTCTCCTTCTCCTTCTCCTCCTCCTCCTCCTCCTCCTTCCTCTTCCTCTTCTCCTCCTCCTCCTTCTTCTTCTCCTTCTTCTCCTTCTTCTTCTCCTTCTCCTCCTCCTCCTCCTCCTCCTCCTCCTCCTCCTCCTTTTTTTTAGTCACCATGGTTATCACACAAAGAATTCACCATTCCTGGCAGTCAGGTTTCTTTTTCCTTTTATTTATTTATTTACTTATTTATTTATTTTTATTAAAAATTTTTTATTATCTTTATTTATTGGATAGAGACAGCCAGAAATCAAGAGGAAAGGGGTTGATAGAGAGGGAGAGAGACAGAGAGACACCTGCAGCCCTGCTTCACTCCTCATGACACCTGCATCCCTGCTTCACCCCTCTGCAGGTGGGGACCGGGGGCTCGAACCCGGGTCCTTGTGCATTGTAATACATGTGCTCAACCAGGTGCGCCACCACCCGGCCCCCTCCTTTTATATATTTTTTTGGATAGAGACATAGAGAAATTGAGGGGGAAGAGTAGTGGTAGAGAGGGAGGAAGAAAGAGAAACACCTGCAGTACTGCCTCACCACTGTAAAGATGCGTTGGCCTCCCTGTAGGTGGGGATTGGGGCCTTGAACAGAGATCTTTTCACATGTAATCTGTATGCTGTACAGGTGTGTCACTGCCTGGGCTCCAAATACATAATTTTTCCATAGACAAATACCGGTTTAGAAACAGACTTCCAAGAGGTACATATCTTATATTGTCAGACCAAATAAGAATGCTGACAGCAGAACTCCTAGAAAAATTATTCTTTACTCAGAAGAATTAATAGCAACCATTCATTTTTCATTCATTCAATTTGCAGCTTTTCATACTTTGAATTTCCATATTTTGAATTTTAAGGAAACATATTGTTTGGTTGTGGTCCAACAGTTTTCTATATTTCTTTTTTTTCTTGTTTTTTTCTCTCTTGCCCTTCCTCTCTCCCTCCCTCCCTTCTTTCTTTCTGCCATTCATTTATTTATTTCTGTTGTCTCCAGGGCTATAGCTGGACCTTGCTGCTGGCACTACAAATCCATTTTTCCCTTTATTCCCCCACCAGTCCTATTTTATATGATAGGACAGAGAGAAATTGAGAGGGAGAGGGGATAGAGAGGGAGAGAGAAAGAGGGACACCTGCAGACCTGCTTCACTATTCATAAAACGTCCCCACTACAGGTGGGAAGGTGGGACTTAAATCCCAGGTCCTTGTGAGTGGTGGTTTTGCGCTTAACCAGGTGCACCACCACCTGGTTCCCTTCTCCCTCTTTCTTTCTCTCCTTTCTCTCTTTCTCACTTTATTAAAAATTTTTTTTTAATTATCTTTATTTATTTATTGGATAGACAGCCAGAAACTAGAGGGGGAGAGAGAGAGAGAGAGAGAGAGAGAGAGAGAGAGAGAGAAGGAGAAGAGGAGAGGAGAGGAGAGGAGAGGAGAGGAGAGGAGAGGAGAGGAGAGGAGAGGGAGAGAGAGTCAGAGTCCTGCATCCCTGCTTCACCACTTGTGAAACCTTCCTCTGCAGGTTGGGGCTGGGGGCTTGAACCCAGTTCCTTGAGCATTGTAGTGTGTGTGTGCTTAACCAGGTGTGCCAACACCCAGACCCTCTTTCTCACTTTCTATTTCTCTCTTTCTCCTTTCTTCCTTTCCTTTCCTTTCCTTTCCTTTCCTTTCCTTTCCTTTCCTTTCCTTTCCTTTCCTTTCCTTCCCTTCCCTTCCCTTCCCTTCCCTTCCCTTCCCTTCCCTTCCCTTCCCTTCCCTTCCCTTCCCTTCCCTTCCCTTCCCTTCCCTTCCCTTCCCTTCCCTTCCCTTCCCTTCCCTTCCCTTCCCTTCCCTTCCCTTCCCTTCCCTTCCCTTCCCTTCCCTTCCCTTCCCTTCCCTTCCCTTCCCTTCCCTTTCCCTCCCCTCCCCTCCCCTCCCCTCCCCTCCCCTCCCCTCCCCTCCCCTCCCCTCCCCTCCCCTCCCCTCCCCTCCCCTCCCCCTCCCCTCCCCTCCTCCTTCCTTCCTTCCTTCCTTCCTTCCTTCCTTCCTTCCTTCCTTCCTTCCTTCCTTCCTTTCCTTCTCTGTTTCTCCAGGATTTCACCACTCTGAGTTGACTTTTTCAGATAGAAAGAGAGACAAAGACACCACAGCACCAAAGCTTTCTCAGATGACCTGGGAGTTGATTTACCACCTTGGTCACACATGTGGCAAAGCAGACTCACTGTCCAAGTGAGCTATTTTGCTGGTCCAGAAAAGATATTTAAGAAGCCCCCCCAATAAATAACAACAGACACAACAAAATAGTCTGCAAAAAATAGCAAAATCATGTTATTATACTTAAAACAAAAAAGTCACAACAACCAACCTATTACCTTTTGCCTTTTGGGGGGAAGCCGGCCAGATGTTTAAACAATATTGCCGACTGTGCGCATGCAGTACTTAGAGACCTTGAGAAAGAAATCCTGTCTGTACCCCTAGTGTTTTACAGTTTCAGACCCCTGACCTAGAAACAGTTTAAACAGATGTTTAGTTCAAGGGATTTATGTCGACATTGAATTTTTTTCCCCCTTTGGAAATGGCTGCCTCTAAAATTGGAACTCTTTACCAGAAAAAGGATCAGAGGAACAGCTACATCTCAAAAAATGGTTGTGGTCCAACAGGAATAAAATGAACAATGGCTTCATCAGTTATGACTGCTCGTGTATGTAAACATTTAGCCATCTCCCTCAAGTTCTGTGTCTGGTGAGTACAGGTTTTTTAACAGTAAAAGTTTAGTGAAGGGGAAAAGACCTCAAAAATCCCTGCAAATTATGAACCAACATAAACTGTGACTTTGCTTTCTTTCCTCACCCCCAACCTGCTTGCCCCTCCCTTCTCCTGCCCTTCCTCCTCTCCAAGTCTCATTGAGTGCCTTCTCCCAGAAAATGATTCCTTCCAACTTTGATCCTCGTGTGCAGAGTTCATTCCATAACTTGGGTCAGTCAGAAATGATGCATTACATCACAGTTGCCTTTATGAAAGTGTTTATTTCATATCTGAAATGTTTTCATGTGCATTTGCTCTGCTTTGACTTGCAGAAGGAGAAAGAAAGTAGTTTTACTGGAGGCAAAACAGCCACCTGTGAAAACTAATTGCGTAGGTAGAGTTTTGATGGTATCTCTGGGAGGGATCCAGCAGGAAGAAAGTAAATGTTCTTAATCTACAAGGAAATCAGTTGTGTGCCAAACTGACCCTCTTTATCAAAGCCAGAATTTAAATGTCCCATCAAATCAGTAACTGTGTTTAGGTAGCCAGGGGGTGGGGAGGGTGAAAGGAGGTGGAGCCCTCTGAAGGCTTGGTGAACAAGATAGGTACAAAAAAAAAAAAAAAAAAAAAAAGAGAGACAGTCTTGATAGATTCACCTAAACTGCCTTATTATTATTATTATTTTTTAAACTGCCTTATTATTAAAACTTCCTCATTAAGGACTGAAGTGTGATATGAATTGTATATAGCTATTTTCAAACAGAATTGAGATGTGGTTTTCCTCTTTCTCTTTCCTCAAGTTTTCTTTTTAGTTCTAAATTCTTCTGTTTTAGCTTTTTCTTTCTTTTAAAAGTATTTTGTTTGATTGATTTAGAATGGAGAAAGAGATAAACTGGGAGGGGTGGGGGTTGAGAGAGAGAGATACCTCCAGCACTGCTCCACCACTCATGAAGATTCCCCCTGCAGGTTGAGACTAGGGGGCTTGAACCCAGGTCCTTGCACATTATAGCATGTGTGCCCTACTGAGTATGCCACCACCCAACCACCCAGCCGCAGATTTTATTTAGTTATTAATTTATTGAGCCCATGAATCTAGTATACCTAAGTATTGTTTGCAGTTAGAAGGCCAAGATAGGTTGTGATGAAAGGTCAAGAATCAATGCTGCAGGCTACCTCTTGTCACCTTTTGTGTAAATCTGAACTGGTTATTTACTGGGGATATGCCCTTTCCTTACTAGTAAACCTGTTACTTCTCTCTGAACTTAATGTAGAGGACAGCTGTGATTGGTCTTCCAGATGGCAGGTTCTGAGCTCCCCTGCAAGAGTTTTCATTTCTTCTTGATTACTCTAGGTAGTAATAAGCTATTGTCTCAGTATTAGTTCTGTTCTGTTCACATGGTTGCATGTTGCGTTACTCGTGCTGGCAGAAAGATTTGACGGCGTGTATCTACATGCAAGTGACTTTTCTAAATGGCTGTCTTCCATGGAAAATCAAAACTTAGAGAGGGAAGTTAGTATTTCATGCACCATGAGATGCCCAGTAAATCAACATCTTTAGAAAGTAACAGAAGAGTTCTTTCTTTCTTTTTTCACATTAAGTAGAAAAAAATTTAATTAAAAGCTTAGTTTCATGACTTTAAAAGGATGCATTTTATATGGAAAACTTTGGAAACATTCCCATTTTTCAAAATACTTAGTCATACCCCTCTTATCCTACAATCTTATTTATCACAATCTTGTTTATTGTCACAAATAAAATAAAATAAATACTTAGTCATCACGAGGGCTTCACTGCACTGGGGTCATTTCCCCCCCACATATATAGAGAGACCCTAGAGCACAGAAGCTTCCATTAGTGTGGTGGAGGCTGGATTTGAACTTGAGTTGAATACATGACAGATTAAGCTCACTATCCAAGTTAGCTATTTTCTAGCCTTTTTTATTTATTTATGTATTTATAAATATTTATTTACTTATTCCCTTTTGTTGTCCTTGTTGTTTTATTATTTTAGTTATTATTGTTGTCGTCGTTGTTCGATAGGACAGAGAGAAATGGAGAGAGGAGGGGGAGACAGAGAGGGGGAGAGAGAAAGAGACACCTGCAGACCTGCTTCACCGCTTGTGAAGTGACTCCCTTGCAGGTGGGGAGCCCGGATCCTTACAGAGGTGCTTTCGCTTTGCGCCACCTGCACTTAACCTTCTGTGCTAACACTGACTCCCTTATTTATTTATTTTTATGAGACACAAGTGGGGAGGGAGTGAGCGAGCTGTTTTGGAGCCTCCATTGATTTAGTTTTCATTGCTTGGAGAGTAGCTGAATCATATCTTTGCAGTCCTTGGGCCATTCTTGCAGTCATTTATGTACTTTGGCTCCTCCCTACTAGTTCTTGCTGAAATGACTCCTAAGTTTTTTCAGAATACAGTTCTACATTGTACCTGCTACTAAGAGCACTTCCTCCAGAGCACTCCACTTTAAATAGCCATGAGAGATGTTTCTACAAAAGCTAAGCTAAGACAGTGTAAATTGATCTGGAGGCTACATTGGGGACCTACTTATCAAATTCAACCCCAGCCAAAACTTGATTTTTTGTCATTACCATTCACAGAGAAAGTGCTCTTCCAACTATAATATGTCACAGTACCCCTGCATTCTGTTTCCAGATGCTAAATGCACAGCACTTTTTCTACTTCCACCCCTTCCTGTGAATAGTTTCTCCTCCATTGTACTTAAGACAGTCTTGCTCAAGTGCCATTCACAGTCACATCCAGTTTATTTTCTTGATGCACAGGAATTACTATCATTTTGATATATAGTTAACTCCTAACATTTTTTAAATTATTTATTTTCCCTTTTTGTTGCCCTTGTTTTAGTGTTGTTGTTGTTGATGTCGTCATCTTAGGTTGATAAGACAGAGAGAAATGGAGAGAGAAGGGAAAGACAGAGTGGGGAGAGAAAGAGAGACACCTGCAGACCTGCTTCACTGCCTGTGAAGGGACCCCTGCAGGAGGGGAGCCAGGGCTTGAACCAGGATCTTTCTGCCAGTCCTTGTGCTTAGCGCCATATGTGCTTAACTGGCTGTGCTACTGCCTCACCCCCAACTCCTAACATTTTAAGAAAGACTTGCCCAAAGATGATCATGAGTTTGTAACGTTTACAGATAGCAGTTTAGAATATAATTTCATATCTAAGCATCAGTATTTGGCTAAAAATAATCAATTTTACTTTCCTTTTCTTTTCAGTTATCACAGGCAACTCTTTCCTTTCAGCATCCTTTAATTTTTTCATACAGAGAAACAGTGATATCACTTCATAAGCCTTATATCTAACAATGAATAGAGAAAGATGTGACTATTGAACAGTCAGTCGGTTGCATTCATGAAATAGCTAAGTGATTTTCTTTAGTATTGTGTATCTGTTATTCAGATCTATCCTCAATAAAGCTGCACATTTGATTATAGAACTCTGTCTCTCAACTTGGGTATTTCCTGGCTCTTAGAACATGGTTTGGGAAATATTTTATTTCTGAATGAACCCTTTGGATGAAGGTAGATCCTAGGAGGAAGGTGTAGTGAAAAGAATCATGTACTCGATTCTAAGTTGAACAAGTATAAATATAAAGCTCGATTCTAAGTTGAACAAGTATAAATATGCTTATATACATGCATGTTTATGTCTGTGATATTTTTTTTGTATGTGACTTGTTTAAAATGTGATGGTATCCTTACTAAGCCAATGTATACAACCATAGTATAAACCTATGTTTATTTAGTTGTTATAGTCTTCACCAAAATGCTGTACCTAATTTTTCAGATAGAGAAGGACAAAGGCAGAAGCAGAGGGAGAGATGGAAATTTTTCATAGGACTAGAGTTTTCCCCAGTGTGGTGGGGGCCAGATTTGAACCTGGGTTGAATGTCTTGGAAAGCAGATGTTCTCCCAGCTGTGGTATTTTGTCAGCCTAGGAAACTTAAAAAAATTATCTTTAGAATAAGGGTGTAATAATAACAGCTAAAGTAGTAGAACTTTTACTCAAAGTAGTTTTCTTTTTTTTTTTTCCATTTTATTTATTTTTTAAATTTCTTTATTGGGGAATTAATGTTTTATATTTGACAGTAAATACAATAGTTTGTACATGCATAACATTTCTCAGTTTTCCATGTAACAATATAACCCCCACTTGGTCCTCTGCCATCCTTTTTGGGCATATATTCTCCCCCCCGCCCCAGAAACTTTTTACTTTGGTGCAATATACCAATTCCAGTTCAGGTTTTCCTTGTGTTTTCTCTTCTGATCTTGTTTTTCAATTTCTGCCTGCGAGTGAGATCAACATATTCATCCTGCTATTTCTGACTTACTTCACTTAACACGATTTCTCCAAGCTCCATCCAAGATGGGCTGAAAACGGTGATATCACTATTTTTAATAGCTGAGTAGTATTCCATTGTGTTTAAGTATACCACAATTTGCTCAACCACTCATCTGTTGTTAGACACCTGGTTTGCTTCCAGGTTTTGGCTATTACAAATTGTGCTGCTAAGAACATATAAGTACATAGATCTTTTTGGTTGGGTGTGTTGGGTTCTTTAGGATATATCCCCAGGAGAGGAATTGCAGGATCAAAGGGTAGGTCCATTTCTAGCCTTCTGAGAGTTCTCCAGGCTGCTCTCCACAGGGGTTGGACCAATTTACATTCCCACCAGCAGTGCAGGAGGGTTCTCAAAGTAGTTTTCTAATTAGAACCAAGCACTCAGCAAAACCTCCTTTGAAATGGTTTCCATAGTAAGATATCCAGAGGGCAAACTAAAAATTTATTGCTGGTAGTAGCAGCAGAAAGATAATTCATAAAGGCTATAATAGTGAGAGCAAGCAAGTCTGTCTAAGTAAGAAGCACAGGGTAGTTTTATGCCACTTCCTTGCCTCGTGGCAAAAGAGGGCCAAAGCTAGAAGAAGGTGTATCTGGAAAGACAGTACAGGGCCATGGACCCCAGATACGTGGAAATGTTCTCAGGTACTTAGATAGGATCTAATTCTCACATGTAAGGAAAAATCTTTGACTGGAAGGGCTGAGTTATGCAATATAATACTGAAAGCATTGTTCCTTTACTAATAAGCATCCAAGGTTAAACAACCTGTTGTTTAAATTGCATGTTGGAATCAATTGACCTGTTAGACCAAAGCAGTTATAAAAGTAGTAGATATGAATGAATTTCCCCAGTAATGATAATCAGTACCTTTGCTTCCACTGGATATGTATCCTAAAATGAGTGATCAAAAATATTTTTTATAATTGACCCTGTCTTGCAAGTATTTCCAGGCACAACGACCCGGGTTCAAGCTCCTGGTCCTCACCTGCAGGGGGAAAGCTTCACAAGTGGTGAAGTGCTGCAGGTATCTCTCTGTCTTTCTTTCCCTCTCTGTTTTCCCCTCTCAAGTTACCTCTGTTCTAGCAAATAAAATAAGTATATAAAGTTAAAAAAAAAACACTTGATTGTTGACAACAAAAGTACCTGCCAATACCACTAAAAACTTAATGGTGTGGGGTGGGAGAGGAAATTCAGACTGTTCAGAGAATTTAGTGAATCACATTATTTAAACAAGGTCTAATGGTAGGGGAGCTTAATATAATGGTTAAAAATAAACGGTCTCTGGAGTCTGGCTGTAGGTCATTGGGTTAAGCACACATGACATAAAGCGTAAGGACCAGTGTAAGGATCCATTCAAGCCTCCAGCTCCCCACCTGCAAGGGAGTCGCTTTACAGGCAGTGAAGCAGGTCTGCAGGTGTCTATCTTCTCTCCCTCCTCTGTCTTCCTCTCCTCTCTCCATTTCTCTGTGTCCTATCTACCAGTGACGACAACAACAATGATAACTACAACAAAAACAACAACAAAAAAGCAACAAGGGCAACAAAGGGAAAATAAATAAATATAAAAAATTAATAAATGGCCTCTTCTCAAGATCTTGGCTTCCTTTAACAACAACAAATAGTTCTAGTACAAGTATCTATGATAAACTAATTAAGTTTAAATATCAAGACTGTAGAAAATGCATTGTCGATTCTATACTTGGAAATATCTCTTTATTAAGGAGAGTTTCTTTTTTTCCCTCCATTTTCTCTGTCTAAGTAAGAAGCACGGGGTAGTTTGATGCCACTTCCTTGCCTCGTGGCATTTTCTCCAGTTTGGCGCTGGGAATGTGAGTGTTTGCTTTGGGGAATTCATATATAACTTGTAGGAGAGAGACATAGACTTCAGCAATTGTACAGCAGAGCTTGACCTTAATGCTCAGCAAATTTGGGGACTATATATATTCAGTTGTTAATTGGGTTTTACTCATTTACTCTCCATAGTAGCCTTGCTTTTATCTCCATTTTATGGCTGAGGAAACTAAGACATCTGACAGGTGGGAACATCAGTTGTAGAACCAGGACAGTCCAGTTTTAGAAACTCTATTACTAGAGCATTAGGCAATACTGCCTTTTTATAGTAAAAGTGACTAAATCTTTGGTACTACTAGAGCCTTTCCTCTAGGTGGTCCTGTTTCTAGGCTACACAAAGGCAGCTTGACTTTCTGACCTCCCCTCAGTTCTGATGTGTCAGAGAAGATTTTCATGGCAAAGAGGGTGGCAAAGCCAGTCATGGGAGCATTGTTTCTGATTCTGTTTAAAAGTTGGGGTCTGGAAGTTAACAGTCTGAGAATGCTGTGTTATCTTTGGAACTGGTGTTGGAGTGAGAGTTCCTCCCCACCCCTCCCCCTCAGCTCTCTCCTTACCCTTCACATCCAATTTGTCTTGTCACCTTTATGAGCTCACTGTGATTGAGGAATTATAATTCTTATAGTTCTGTCATGAGACTCCCAGATAGGCTAATATTTCTAAAATATGTTAATGGTATGGCATTTTTCTTTTTATTATTCCTTCCTTCCTCCTTCCCTCATCTATCACTCTTTCATCTTTCTCTATTACTTCAACATCTTGGTTTTTCTTCTTGTTATCCCTCTATACTTTCTTCTTGATTTCTAACAATAAAATTGACAGTGTGAGTGGGCTAATGTTAGTAATAAGGTATTGGTTAAAAGAAAAAGTGTTCTTTTTAAGGAGGAAAATTTGTTAGGGAAATATATTTACTGTTATATATGCAGAATGACTATCTATCTGGTTAGTATATATTTTTTCTTGACTGTATATTTCTATCTGTAATTATGCTTTGGTATTAGATGAAATATGTAAATTGACTTTATTAAATTAAGGTTAATTCAATAGGACCTTCATCATTCTTGTCTGAAACTTCTCTGGAATTTGGTCATTACTTTCATTGGCATGAAGCCTCTAGGAAAAAACAGGTCAAATTAATGCTTTTTTTTTTTTTTCTATAAAACAGAAGGTACAGAGATTGTTTCATTTTGTCTACATAAAAGTGATATGATAGTAGGTACCATGTCTGGCTTCACTTCCTATGAGAGAGAAGTAAATAGACTTTGCAAGATAGCACAGTGAGGAAGTGATAGGTTTAGGAATGTATAATACTTTGATTCTGGAATCAGGGGAACATTACCCATTATTAGCATAATTGGGTGAGAAAGATAATAATAAACCCAAGGAACTTAGAACCAGCTTGGACAGTAAGTAGTTGAACTAGAGATTTTGGAAAGGCCATTCTCAGGCCATGATATGATCATTTCTCAAATGTTGCACCTTCACATTTGGTTAAGTGTACTAATGTACCTTCCAAAACTGATCAATGAGCAGACATGTTTAAAGGCAATTTTTAATGACTTAGAAATTTTTTCTACACTCCAGTGGTGTCATCAATAAAAATAATTTATTTATTTGTATTTATGTATTTTATTTATCTATTTTATCAGACCTCTGGCATATGGTGGTACTAGGGATTGAACCTGGTCCTTTGGTGCCTCAGGTATGAATGTCTTTGTACATAAGCACAATACTATGTTCCCTGTTCATCTTTTGTTAATCCCTTTAAAGGATGTTGAGAAGGTTGATTTGTTATCACCTGGAAATTGTTTCTTTCTTTTTTATGTGTATATTTATGTTATTTGTTTCTCAGACTTTTAATTTAACTTGGGTAAATTTTTATGTTTTGCTTTCAGGTTATTAAAGGGTATATACATTATGAGTATTTAAAAAATTTTTTTGTATGTCTTATTTATTTATTTGTTTCTCAGAGTTTTAATTTAACTCGGATAAATTTTATGTTTTGCTTTCAGATTATTCAAGGGTATATACATTTTGAGTATGTTTTCTTTTTTTTTTAGAAGGTATTTTCAAAATTTTTAAAAATAATTTTATTTATAAAATGGAAACACTGGCAAGACCATAGGATAAGAGGGGTACAATTCCACACAATTCCCACCACCAGAACTCCGTATCCCATCCCATCTCCTGATAGCTTTCCTATTCTTTAGTCATCTGGGAGTATGGACACAGAGTCATTATGGATTACAGAAAGTGGAGATCTAGCTTCTGTAATTGCTTCCCTGCTGAACATGGGTGTTGACAGGTCGATCCATACTCCCAGCCTGTCTTTCTCTTTCCCTAGTGGGGCAGAGTTCTGGGGAGGCAGGGCTCTAAGACACATAGATGGGGTCATCTGCCCTGGGTGGAAATTATTTTCTGTAGATGGAAGCGTGTGTCTAGATTAATTATATTAGAATATGGTTTTTCACTATTCATGTCTGGTTATCACTGTTCCCTCCACTAGTTTCTTATGTTTGTTTCATATGAAGCTTATCATCCTGATGTCATTGACTACATAGCCATTTGAAGATAAAACAGCGAAACAAAAAGTCACTTTTAGGTATTACAATTCGGATTTAACCTGCATTTATTTTTACACTAAAGATAAGTCATTAACTTGTTAAGGATGGAATTCAGCAAGGTTCTCTTGCAGTTGCCTAACAAAAATTACCCAAGATTTGATTCCTTCGTGGATCAGCCAAGTTCATTATCAAAATTGAAAGCAAGTTTGATACTTTAACATGATAATGATTTGAGATCTGCAAACATAAATGTTTTTATCAGTTCTCTCTTTTGAGAGGTAGAAGATTCACTGTATTCTATAACCTCTGACACACACACACACACACACACACACACACACACACACACACACACACGAGGGAGAGAGAGAGAGAGAAAAAGAGAGAGAAATCCATCCAACCAATATGTAGAAAAACAAGACAAGTGTTATAAGAGATAAATCATTCTATACTTGTAAAACATAAATAAGTATGTGACAAATAACATTTATCTCAGATACCTGTGTCTTATAAATATTGGTATTGTAGCAGAGGAACTTCTGAATCCAAGATTCAGAATAGCCTTTGAGTGGCTATTAGAGAGGCAATGCACTAGAGTACTGTAACATAAATTAGTCTCATCAGTTCACTGCAAATCAGCAAACAATTATTGAGTGCAAGTAGTCCCTGAAGGCGCACGTCTCCATGCTTATGCGCTTCTGTCTGGTGGGGGAGATAAGATCAGTAAGTAATGCAGGGCTACATCAGGTCAGTCTCTAAAAGAAACAGAAATGTGGAGCTGCTGAGACTCAGCCCAGATTTAGTTGTGGGATTCACATTTGGTTTTGAGGGAGGAGGGACCGTTTTCTGGAGAAGTGGTACTTTTGGAGGTAAGCCTCAAGGGGAAAAAAAAGTTTTTTAAAATTTCTTTTTAAGTGTCTTAGACACATTTAAATCAGGGAATAGCCTGAGTCAAAGTCAAATGATAGAATGAGAAGTTAAGCAGTGTGGCTGATATACAAAATCCATGGCTGGGAGTTGGGCACAGGGGCAGCAGATTGGTGTTTTATTGAAGAGCTTTGAATTATTTGTACTATTTGCTAGACTAGTTCCCCAATGACATAAGAGGCTCCCAGGATGAGAGAGAAAGAGAACTCTGTGACTGTGCTATTTCTTGTATTCTATTTGTTTTGCTTATTATGTGGTGCTGGGGATTGAACCCAGGGTCTCATGCATGCAAAGCATGCACTCTACCACTGAGTCATCTCCCCAACCCCTACTATTTTGAATTAATTAATTTGATAGGACAGAGAGAAATTGAGAGAGAGAAGGAAGATAGAGAGAAAAAGAGACATCTGCAATACTGCTTCATCACTAGTGAATCTCCCTACCCCCTTGCAGGTGGGGACTGAGGCCATGAACCAGGTACTTAGCCATTTTAATGTGTGCACTCAACCAGGTGCACCACTGCCTGCCCTACTCTTTCCAGTAATTTTTAAAAGAGAATTTAGGCAACTTAATTTTTTTAATTTTGTAGATTATTTTCCTATTGTCAAAAGGATCAGAATATCCCATGCTTTCTTTTTTTCTGGGATTTTTGAGGCTGTATTGTCTTATTCAGAGAAAACCATATCCTTAAGGACTGTGCTCTTTCCATTTTTTCAACCTTCCTTGAAACAATCATCTTGAGAACTGTCAAATTATCCAGCGATAATCTAATTGGTGGTGACTGCTTAGTCCCTATGCACCAAAGAACTTGTGTCTAACAAGCTTCTTTCTTTCAGACATTTGTTCATTCATTAAAGATGTTATGTTGGAGGTATGATGTGAGGATGCATCTGAGAAAGAAATAAAAGACCAGGACAAAAGACAAGTTGAATAGTCAAAGACGAGCTATAACTATCAGGGAAAGCTAACTATAGCACCTGATTCTGATTGAATAACTGGTGATAACATTGACTTTGAAGTTGTTGCCAATCTGTTTAAACTTTTTTCATGGTTGAAATGAAAGAAAATTATGAAGCATTGATGTAAAAACAATTTTTGCATCCTTTCTTCCTAAGAATTTTTTGTCACCTCCCTTCTTTTTCTTTCATCTGTCTGTCCTCCCCCTTCTCCCAGCCATCTTCCTTCTTTCATGCTTTCCTCTTTCTCCCTTTCTGTCTTTTCTTTATTCTTTCTGCCTTTTCTTACCACACAATTTCCTTGATACACTGACTCTGCTTGTGCAAGTTTACCTGAGCTTAGTAAAGTTGATTTTCATAGTACTGTTTTTTATACTAATAGTAGTGAATGATGTAATTTATTTTTATTTTAAATATTACAACTGAAAGAGTCTTTTTTAACATTTATAACTATAAATGTTACTGTATGTTCTTTCTTGGAAGAAAAGAAGGATAAAATTATAAATATAACAAAGCAACTATCTTAAATATTTTAAGAGCTAAAAAGATTTCCAACATTTAATCTCTTCAAGACCGTGTTTTAAAATGGATTAATAATAAACAGCTTTAGTATGCTCAGAAATTAATAGCAAAGGAAAATTAGAAATATTTATATTTCAGTATATTTAAGCTGCTGGTAAGCAGTGTTAGGCTTCGAAACAGAGTTTCCTGTCTCCATCAGATGTTTTGTTATTCCTCATGCCTTTTTTTTTTTCTCCCAGAGGTAGAAAGTTTGAAAAAGTGTATTGTACTTTCAATTCTTTACCTTGTGTTTTGGGGAGTGAAATGGTTTTTCACTGTTGTGAGATAAGCAAAACAAATAAGTAACCACAGTTTAAAAAACTGGCTACTCCTTGAATGCATGTACCCATACAAAGTCTGTAGCAAGCACATATTCTCCAGATAGATGTAAAAATTAATTAATGTCTTACTAACATGCAGAGAATGTGAACCCATGTGGATAAAGCTGACTAAATCCCACAGAATTTAATGCAGTTTGCCTAGGAGACCTCAAGTAATGCAGTGTGTGAAAGTTAAGGTCTACTTTCTTTTGTTTTCCTACCCAGCTTGTTATTTATAAAAGTTGGGCCTGCTTATGTTGTGCTCTAAGTGTGTCCTGTCCAGTGAGCCTGAGTAATTCCTCAGAATGGATTAACCTATGGTATGCAGACTTTGGGTCACAGAACTGACAAACTGGGATAAGCTGCCTTCCTACTGGAGGCTCTGAGGCCCTGAGGCAGGCCCTGGACCTTGGTGAGAAGCATAGCACCTCTGTGTGTGGGTGACCTCTAACAGTGAAATACTGGCCTCCTCACTGATACCATTTGCAGTAACCTGAAGGACTGGTTATTCTGGTCAGGAGAAAATAGCACTGACATCATGTGATTCTGGCAAAGTAAACCACATTGGAACTTGGCCTTTGAATACCCAAGGGGCTGGCAGCAATCTCAGGGGTTGGCTGGGAGCCCCATTGAGTTCACTAGTAATCAGTTGACTGCTGAGCTGGACAAGCTGCCCTAGTTTTTCTGACAAGCTCTGTCTAAAAGAATGACGGGCAGTCTGCCATTAGAATTTTTTTTTAGCAGAGTTGCTAAAGATTAACTCTTTTGTGTCTGTACACATATCTTGTCCTTCGTTATGTGTTTGTATGCAGTTAGAGAAAACTTTGGGCTTCTTATTCAATTATTACATATGGAATTCCTCTCTTGCACAACAAATACCCACAGGCAAAGAAAACACCCTTTATACTTGTTTCAAAAGAATAACAGTATATGGACTTTCCTTGAAGTTTCTAATATTTAAAAAAAATAGTATGTTGTAATTTTAACTATGTAAATGTCAGGTGTAGCATCCTAATCTTTATCTGTTAGACTAGATATCACTTTGAGATGTTTTTATCAAGCTATGAACTTTTAGTATTTTTATAATAGATGTATCCATGCATATTCTTTCCAATAACAGTAGATAATTCAGAGATTTTTATAAGAAAGATAGCATTTGTAACCAATATGCCATAAAGTGCAGAAATAATTATTTTGAGTAAATCACTTTTTTTCAGTATGCTTATTTTTTTATTAGAAAAGGTATTTCCTTATTTACTTTTATTCCTTCTTTTACAGAGTCAAAAATGCAATTGATAGACTTAAACAGGCTGATTGAAAAATTCTATCATTTTTCCAATGATGAATTTGACATGTCTACTCTTGATCAACACTGAAATTTTTCCCAAGGCATACTTTTCTACAGATAACTCTGACGGTCTCAATGGGAAAACCAAACATTTATGATGGGGTTTCCACCCTCTTCTACAATCAAATTGTATTGTGTGTCTTGGTCCACATCTGGGCATTTTAATGGTGCAATCTAAGGTTCTAAATCTCTTTTTGTTAAGTCAGGTCTGTAACTCTGACTTCTTTTTGATCTTTTCTTCTAAAAAAGCTCTACGTTAGGGATATAGTTTTTTTTTTTCATGTTTAAGATGTACATTACATTAGCAACCTTGGGACATTATTATCCATCAGAGAATTTATGTAATTGGAACAGGAAAACAACATATAGGTTAATAGTTTTTTAGTGGATTCTTACAGTTCTTCATACTTTTGTCTCCCTCCCCAGTGCTGCTTGGTAGACTGTATACTCAGATGGATTCTGAAAGTTTAGAGTGACAGTCTTTGAGATGCACAGTTCAAAGAAAATAGTTTTTAATTTGACTTGTCACCTAAAGACTTATCAAGAGTCCATGAAAGCAACTCAAGTGTTTTGAACAAGGGTTTCTAAATCTATGAACTTTTAAAACATATTTGTTCTACTGGGTATGGTTGTCAGAGAGGAGCATTTAAAAAATCTGCAAGACTTTAGTATTCCTAATGACATTCATGCATGGTTCAGGAAACCTTTTGTCCATCACTTTCTGTGAGGGCAGTATCACTACTCACCACTGTCTCTAGAAGCTGCCTTATTCCACAAAGGGACTTGGAAATGTTGAAGAAGTGGTAGGAATAGTAGAATGGCCCTCCCTCCTCTCTCTTGTTCCTCTGGCCTCCGCCCCATTCCCTTCTCCTTCCTATTTCTTTTCTCCTCCTCTTCCTTTTCCTCCTTCTTCAAAATATTACTAAAATAAGTTTAATACACACACACACACACACACACACACACACACACACACACACACACACACAGAATAATGACCTAAAAACAGCTACTATTCCCAGATAGTAGATGTACAGTGATGTGCACAATGATATGCTAAGGTGTCCTATATTCAGGATTTTACAATCTAGTGAGAGACAAAGATGTCCTAAATCAAATGGCCATAAAAATATAAATGGAGAATAAGTAGTTATAGTAAGTATTTTGATAAAATAGAAATAATGCTATAAGGACATAGGGAATCCTGTTATGCACTGTGAACTATCTGGAATATACTATTTTTTCATAATACTTAGATAATCAGGAGTAATATCTGAGATTGAATCTTGATTCAGGTTCATCAAGTCAACAACTATTTAAACTTAGGCAGAGCTTTAGTTCTATGAACCTGCATTTGGTTTAAGTTTTTTTTTATTATCTTTATTTATTGTATAAAGACAGTCAAATATCGAGAGGGAAGGGGAAGACAGAGAGGTAGAGAGACAGACACCTGCAGCACTGCTTCACCACTCATGAAGCTTTCCCCCTGCAGGTGGGACTGGGGGCTCTAACTTGAGCCCTTGTGTATTGTAACATGTGCACTCAACCAGGTGTGCCACCGACCAGTCCCAGAACCTGAATTTTCTCATTAGTAAAGTGAAGATAATAATTTTACTCTCAGAACTGATAAGTAAAAAGAATGTGATTTTTAAAATATTTGATCAGGAGCTGAGTGGTGGTTCACCCAGTAGAGTGTACATATCACTACATGTACAGGGTTATGTTACAGGGTCAAATATAGGGTTAAAGTCCCTGGTCCCCACCTACAGCTAAGCTTCTGGAGCAGTGCTGCAGGCTTCTTTCATCCCTCTCTATCTCTCATCTGTCTCACCCCCTATCGAGAGAGATAGAGATAGATAGAGAGAGAGAGAGAGAAAGAGAAATATTTGACTAACATAATAAAACCTTAAAGTTGCTACATTATTCTTAATGCTGCAATTCAGTGGGAGATGTTCTATTTTTTATCTTATTCAAATATTACTAACTAGTTTTATGCATTCCCATTATTTCCAGAACCACTCTACTAAAATGTTAAAAGAAGTGCAATGATTTCTATGGTAGTTTGGGCACTAATATGGATACTCCCATTTAACTAGCATTTTTGAGTTGTCTAATAATAAGATATTGGTACTTACTGACAAATGCCACCTTTAATTTTGCCGCTGTTTCCTAACTTTTCTTTCTGTTTACTTTTAGGGGTCCTTTTGGCCATTGAAAGCCCAACACTCAGGCTGTATATTACTTGCAGTTGTAAGAAACCCAAGTTGTGCAGATTGAAGTGAGAAAGGGAAGTTATTGGCTGACATCTTTGAAAAGTTCAGGTCTTCCTCAGGCACAACTTGGCCTGGTGTTTTGGTGATAGATTGGGAATACCTTTTACTCCTTTCCTAAACTCTTCACTTCTTTAAAATTTTCATTTTCAGGCAGGCTCACCATGTGTGATGGTAAACTTTAGATTTACATTCCTTTGAGTCCTAACAGGAAGACTGAATGTTCTCTTTTCAGTAGTTCCAGCTAAAGTTCCTGATTTAGCTTTCAGTGGACAGCCTTGGACCAGAGACAGCATGTAGCCTTCTCTTGGCAAGGCCTGAATCAATTGCTTATTCTAAGAGCTAGAGGGTGAGGGCAAGGCACTCAAACCACAGTCTCAGAAAATATGGTTGAGTGATCCATAGAGGAAAATCAGTGTGTTATCATTACCTAGAAGTACAGGTGCAGACAACACCCAGAGCAAGCACACAAACAGGTAGGCATCTATTATAGAGAAAGAATTAAAACCGTCTCTGTTCTTGCTTTTGGCTAGGTGGGAGTGAAATTGTTGAGGTGATGTCAAAGTATAGTGTCTGCAAATTATAAGTTGAGTAGTTATTACCAAAAAAATGCTATGTACTTTTGTATTTTATTCCTGATCATCAAAATCACCTTATAAGGTAGTTATTAAAATTCCTCTCACAGAACAGGGAACTGACATCTAGTGAAACTTTATAGCTTGTTCAAGGCTACTCAGCTAATCAGTGGTAGAAGCTCCTTTTAGCCCCCAGCACCCTTACTCCAAAGCCCGTGCTTTGGAGGCATCAGATACTTGATCACCATGTTGCCCTACAGCAGTGCCTGTGCTATGTCAGATAGTTCTCGGGCCTGAGGCATCACAGAGATGTGCCACTTAGGCTTAAATGACTGACACATTTTCCTGTGGGAAGTGTAGTCAGTTTCTTTTCTAGGACAGTACTTTGAAAGCCAGGACTTTAGAATCTTGTTTCAGGTATGGTTGCTGACTCTCCTTGTGTTACTGGGTGACTCTTGGAAGGACTCACACCCTGAAGTTTTATCTGTCTATAAACAGGAGACAGTGCTATTGGGCTGTTGGGAGATTACTTGGTCTGTTTTAAAAAACTTACATGTATTAACATCAAACCCAAAATTTTAAAATCAACCTCAGCAATTAATTGTGGACCACTCAGAATTGTTTTGACCAGCTTATATGTCTCAGCCATCCTGGCTGCTGTAAGAAAAAAGAAAGAAAGAAAGAAAGAAAGAAAGAAAGAAAGAAAGAAAGAAAGAAAGGAAGGAAGAAAGGAAGAAAGAAAGCAATAATGGGGTTGAGTGGTAGTGCAGCAGGTTAAGTGCACATGGCGAAGTGCAAGGGCTGGTGTAAGGAACCTGGTTTGAGCCCCTGACTCCCCACCTGCAGAGGGGTCACTACACAAGTGGTGAAGGTCTGCAGGTGTCTATCTGTCTTCCCTTCCTCCAATTCTCTCTGTCCTATCCAGCAAAAACAGCAGCAATAACAATAATAACAACAACAAGGGCAACAAAAATGGGAAAAAGAATGGCCTCCAGGAGCAGTGCACACACTGAAACCCAGAAATAACCCTGGAGGCAAAAAACAAACAAACAAACAAACAAAAACCTTGTGACTGGGTGGATTAATTAATAGACAGCTATTGTCTTAAAATTCTGGAGGTTGGAAGTCAGTGATTTTGGTGTCAGCATGATCAAGTTCTGGTGAGAGCTTTTTCTCCCTAGCTTATAGATATCTGTCTTCATGCTGTATTCATATGGCAGAAAGTGAGAGCTAAATTTCTGGGGTTTCTTTTACAAGAACACTAATCCTATCATCATGGTTCCACGCATATGATCTCATTTAGCCTTGATTATCCCCATAACGCCTAATGTCCACATGCAGTCATATATGGACTTGGTTCCATAAACTTTTGGGGAACAGTTTTGTACATAGTAGTAGAATGCTAGTAGTTTGTAAGACTCAGACATCATCATTGCTCTTTCACTTTAATTCTTTAGGTGTGCCAGGGGCACCAAAAAAAAAATACAGTACTTTGCTGTAAAGTACTTCCCAGCATGTTTTACTTTTGAGTAATTGTACATTACTGATGTGAAACTCCCAAATTAGAGCAAAATATCACAGACAGTGAGATGACAAATATGTGAACTCAAAACATCCAGATGTGAGAGGAGTGGGAATAGAAGTATTGACAAAAAGTCTGAAAACTCTAAGGAAGAAATGATCTAGTATAAGCTCAGGAGAATGCCCCCCAAAAGTGAAATTAAATGTTGACATCACAGGATAAAATCTTTCACAGGATACAGGGATGAGAGCTATTCTGGTGGCAGAGACACGGTCCAGTAGGAGGATGTGGTGACCTGCTGCACCCAAGGCAAAGGGGTATGGAGAGTGTTAGGTGGCCCTGGAGATAGAATATAGAATTATTTAAATGCTTTGCCAGTTTAAGGTATTTGGATTTTATTTTAAGCAATAGAAATTCATTGAAGACCTTATGCAGAAGGGAAAATGGCATAGTTAGTTATGGGTTTGGGATAGACAAGTTTTTAAAAATAGATCTTGTATCTTTGGAGAATAGAGAGCTAGAGCTAGAAGTCTAGCACACAGTCTTCCCTGTCGAGAATGGTTTTACCTGTGTAACTGTTAAAATCCTGTTCACCTTCAAAACACTGCTTTGGAAAAATAAATGTCCAGAGTGAAGTCATTCCTGACATATTCAGAAGAAATAATCCCTCCTCTGTCCTCCTTGAATAAATTCTACATGCTATTGTAATTTGTATGAAATCATAGCATAATTGTATGTTTACACATTTCCCATCACTTGGCTGGAAGGACCTTGATCGAAGGATCTTGATGTATATTTCTGGTTTATTTTGTTCTGTCCTATTTTGCACTCACAGTGTACAGTGCTTGGCAGATTATAATTGCTTCAAGTTTACTACCAAACTGAACTAAGGCTTCAGTCAAGGAGAGAAGCAAGAAGAATATAGAAAAGCTTGCACTGGTAGGAATAGAAAGAGGAAAGACAATGGTGTTGGGTGGGGGGACAACTGGTAAAGTGCACAAATTAGGAAGGGTGAGCACCTCAGGTTCAATTCTCTGGTCCCCACCTATAGAGAGGAGGGAAGACTTCATGACGGTGGAGCAGTACTGCAGGTATCTCTCTCTCCCTCTCTCTCCGCTCACTATTTCTCTCTGTCTCTATCATAGTTAACAATAAATAATAAAACAAGACATATTATGGATGTGTAAGAAAGAGTTCAGGATGATTCTGGTTTCTAACTTGGTTCTGTGAGTCAATGTTAGCTAATTCCTTTAACAGAGACAAGGAGAATGAGTTTAGAGGTGACATGATGAATTTGATTTTCCTTTTTTTGTTGCTTAGGGACATTCCACCTGGTGATGTTTGTAGGCAAGTGAAAATACAGGTGTGCATTTAGCTTTGTTGTTATCCCAAACCTTTGAAGCCAGAGGTTTTGATTGTGATTACAGAGGGTGAGAAAGTGAGCCAAGGATATAGCTCTGGGGAATGCTGACTTTTAAGGAAGTGGCAAAAAAAAAAGTGGAATTAATAATGGAGAATGAAGTGAGAAGTCAAAGAAGTAGAGGCAAACAAGGACAGTTTATTATCATAGAATTAAAGAAATGAGAAATGAGGCACATACTAGGCCAATCTCTGACTAGAGTTTCATTAAAAAAGATGTATCTACTTCTTTCCTAGTACTTGTAATATCCCTGGGATTTAGCTAAATATTTTTCTTACATTTGATTTTAATTCACACTTTAAGTTTGCTATCCTTAAACAGAACTGCAAATTCAAACCCACAGGTCAAGTAATCTGTTCGTAGTCAGTTTGTAAGTATTGGAACTGGGCATGATTTGTGAACTTTTAAATGCTGAAAAGAATACTAAACAGTTACTTTATTTTTTGATGAAGCTAAGTATATGAAGAAAAAAAAAGAATGTGGAGTAGAATTTTCTGTGAAACTTCCTGAAACCATCCCCTATTACTGAGAAGTAGAATTCTTTCTTAAATGAATGAAAGAATAGGTGAATTAATTTTCACTTCCTTTACCACCAGTTTTTCTGAGAGAGAAAACTGTAAAAAAATACTTATTCTCTTTTTGTTGCCCTTGTTGTTTTTATTGTTGTAGTTACTATTGTTGTTGTTATTGATGTTGTTGTTGTTGAATAGGACAGAGAGAAATGGAGAGAAGAGGGGAAGACACAGTGGGGGAGAGAAAGATAGACACCTGCAGACCTGCTTCACCACCTGTGAAGTGACTCCTCTACAGGTGGGGAGCCTGGGGCTCGAATCTGGATCCTTCACGACACATGCGTCTAACCCGCTGTGCTACCGCCCCACTCCCCTTGAGAAAGAAAACTTATATATCACTGTATAAGTTTAAGGCATATAGTATGATGGTTTGACTTCAATAGACTAGGAAATGATTACCAAAACAGTTAACTACTTCCTCTCATTTAAATCAACTGACTCAAAATATATTAGTGACTGCTATGTATCTGACTGCACTAGTCTATTATATATTTTAACTTTGTTTCCTATTGTAGAGTCATTTAAAAGCCATTCTTTTGTACCATTTCCTCTGAAGCTGAGTTTTTATACAATAAAGGGAATTATTTAAATTGGAAAGAGAAACCTGAATATTTTTAGCAATTATTTTGTTTAGTGCTTTCATGTGGAGTTGTATGCTTAAGAGACATACACAATAACAATTCCTGAAAATATTTGCTCATAATTGCTGCACTCTTCTGGATGTGTTTTCATACATAATTCAGGAAAAAAATTACTCTATTTGATAGATTAGTATTACCACATAAAATTACTGATTTGTGTATGCTATTTTATTAGTGCATTGCAAATTCTCAGGAGATAACTATACAGTAAATTTTAAGAAATCAGGGCGTTTAATTCAGCTCCTAGTGCCATTTCTAAGCATTGGTGTAGTTTGCAGTTGTAGCTGTGGTTTCATCTTGTTCTTGTGCAGTAAATCCCTGAGTAGGAAGAATTCTAGCCACGACTTACCCGTTTTACTTCTACCTCAGTCTGGCTGCTTGGGATTTCCTAGGAAATCTCTGCCTTTTATGTCACCTGAGATGAGCCTGAAATTCCTCAGAAGGAACTGTGGAGAAAATACTAAGAGAAATAAAAAATAAGTGAGATGCCATAAAAAAGGGGTAGATGAATAATAGGTTTAGCTTTTTTAAAACCTCTACTTAGGTGAATCTAACCATAGAAATAGTCTCTGGCTAGAACTGAAGACTTATCTATTTCTATTTCTTCTTCCCTCAGAAATGTAGAACCCTGAAAACGACCCCAACACCCAAATGACTCCTATTCTAAATTCTGGAATAGCTAAGGAATTGCTGTAGAGAAAGAGGGTTTAGGATAGTGTATTGATGCTTTCTTCCCACTGGTGGTTTCTCTTACTGATTGATATGCATTTGTTTTGCTATCACATATTCAGTTCTCCCCTTATAACGCAGAATAAGTACTTGAAAATAATTTTTCTTTTCTTATCTCTTTGAAATCATTGGTTATTTTCTCAGTCTGTTTCTTACAAGTTCAACCAACTATTGGAATTTTCATCAAGTAACTGTTTTTCATACTTCTACTTATATAAAGAGGGAAAGAATGAGATGTAAACTTTCAAACTGTTGACTTGATGACTAAAACATCCACATACTTGGTAAAGTCAGTGATCCCTTCACATAACTATTGGATTTATTTCAAGGTGTTGTCTCCTATGCTTACTGTGCAAATAAGAACAATTTAATATAGATCTATCTTGATGTGGTTCAATTTGATAGGTCCTCTTATCTTTCAAAAATGCATAATTTATTTCAAATGCATAGGCATATGCTCAGAACAAAGTTATTTTGAGTACATATATATTTATTAACCTGTGCATGAAAATAGATTTCAAATAGTGACTGTTTCAAAATGTGTCTTTTTTTCAAAACTTTTACTCTCTCCATCTTGGTTTAATTCAACTCCAGACCTGAGCTCTTGCAAGCAATTCCATGGAGCCAGTGTACATTTGAATCTCTTTGAGTGATATAAAATTACTTTGTTGAGCATATACCCATGCATGATAAGATATGCATAAGAAGAAATCTGGTACAGAAGTATAAATAATACTTATCTTTAAGCCAGCATCTGTCATCTGCTATGGCAGACAGTGCATGCTTTCTTCCTTGCACAAAAAGGGCTGAAAGATTTATGGAGCAGCTTTGTTTGTGCTCCGTGATGCTTAATCAATTTTTATTAAATTGTAAATTAAAACTTGGCCTTCATTACAGTGACATCTCTGATGTATAGAACAAGGAGAGAGACCATAATGCCCTGAAAAGGTTAGGCATGGGTGATCCAAATCCCTAGTCTAGTTCTTCCTGTAGGGCCTCTCAGTAACTTTTTATGTCTAATCACATCCTGGGAGATTTGTGTTGGAAAGGACAAATACAACCCAAATTGTAGATGTGTCAGACTTCTAGAGAGTGAATGTTTATAGTTTGTTTTTATACCCTCTTGTAGGCTTCCTTACCTGAGGAGAAAGTATACACACATTTTTTTCAGATCAGGTACTATAGTCCTAGGGATGATTTGATAAATGAAGGTGCCTTAGTTATCACTGCCAAGAGTCTCATTAAAGTATTTGGTACTTGATGCTAAGCATCTGATGTTTGAAGATATGATAGAGAACTGGGATTTGCATTCTTTTTCTGTCTGGTTTAACTTGAATGTTCAACATTTGGAATTTTCTGGCCATGTCATACAAGTTCTTTATGTTAGACACCAGCATATGATAAGTGTGGGGGGCACTCAGAAAGACCTATTCATAACATGTCATCTAGCCATCTTTGCAGAGCATATGAAGTTCCTCGATTTAGGAGTCAAGATGAGATTTTTTTATAGTCAAGAAGAAAGGTTTAAAAAGTATATCCACAGTTGGTTTTGTTAGATTCTGTGTGCCTAAGAAGAGAATGAGATTCAGATAAAAAATTATTATCTTTTGAACATCATTTCTGTTTTTGAATTAGCTTTTTCTTACATCTGGTACATACTAGACTAACCTGTACATATTATTCCTTTGGAAGCATATGTTTGTGGGCTCTGATCCAAAAGTAGCTTATGTGTCTAAATTTCAAAGTATAAGTTTTCTTTAAGCAAAGGGAGGGGGAGAACTATGAAACTTGTTAATCAATTTATAGGAACTTTGATTGCCTGTAAATTTAAGATCAGAGTATTTATTTTTGAATTATGTAGTATGCTAATTAGGATAAAAGTGAAGAAAAGTTGAAATTTTATTTTTTAATTAAAAATTTTATTTTAAATTAAAATTTAATTAAATTTAAAATAAAAATTTAATTTAAATTTTATTTTTTAATTAAAAATTATTAGTGATTTAATATTTTGATTTATAAAATTACATGTCAACAGGGTTATAAAGCCATTTCATTCCTACCACCAGGGTTTTGAATCTTCAGTCACCCCACTGCAAGCCACCACATGGGTCAGCAGTCATCTCTACAACTATCTGTCTACATTCACACATAATTGCCCCATTTTTCTTCCTGATCCAATCCTCTCTTCCCCTCCAAGCCACTCATGACAACTTTACTACCTCCATATGTCCCTCTCCTTTCCCTCCTGTCTCTCTGGGTACTGATGAATCAGGGGTTTGGAGCCCTCTTATCTTCTTTCTCCTATAATTTCTCCCCCACTGGGATTATATGGTTGTTTTTAGGGTGCAGAAGGTAGGAGTTCTGGCTACTATAATTGCTTCTCTGATGGATGTGGGTGTTGGCAGGTCAGTCCATACCTCCATCCTATTTCTATCCTTCCCCAGCAGGCCAGAGCTCTGGAGAGGCGAGGTTCCAGGACACACTAGTGAGATCATCTGCCCAGAGAAGTCAGGATGGAATCATGGTAGCATCTGCAAATTGGTGTCTATAAGGTGGCAGGACATAAATTGAGACAAAATGGTTAATGAATAGGAACCAAAAAGTAGGAATAGAGCAGATGAGACTAGTGATCTTACAGTAGAAGAAAGCTAGAAAGTCCATCTTAGGCATGTTCCTGGGGCACACAATTATGGTAGTTTTGCTTGAGTTTGATAGCTAGCCTGAAGTTGGATATAGATAATTGTGAGAAAATGGTGTCAGAGAGAAGACGAGAGAAGGGCTAGAAAGTTGGATTAGGGCAGTGCATAGCTCCTGTTCTTGAAAAAAAAAATCTGTGGATACAATTAACTATTTACCTCCATCCATCTGACCCAGGTCACTAGAGCCTTTGTAACCTCTGAGTCTCTCTTGGTCTGAGCTCGCAGCTCATGGTCACATCGGGGAACATTGCAGGCTGTACTCATTTGAGGACCAGTCTTCCTTCAGTGGCAGGGCAAGATACCCCAGTCTCTCTTTGGTAACTGGGGCTATCCCTACCATTGCTGCTTTATAGTGAGGGCAAGGTCCTGGGAGGGCCACAAGAGGGCTTATAATGACATTCCTGATGTAAGTGATAAGTGGTGGTGGAGAGAGGGATCTATTAGAGGTCTAGGCCCACTATATTTGTGTAGGAGTCCAAGGATTTCCTAACTAGGGCCCTAAATGATGAAGTGATTCGTTGTTGACCCAAAGAGCTATTATTAAATGGGCCAGTCTCTTGCCTTTATCCAACTTTCATAGTCCTGTCTTTTTCTGATGACCTTAGACTTTGTCCCAATTGTTTAAGCATTATCATTTGTTGAACCCAACTGGAATTAGGTTTTTGGGGTCTGTCTTCTTTGGGCCTTTCTGCTAGGCTTCCCAGCTAATTTGATTTAAATCCAATTGACTACAGTATTTATGATGCATTCTTAAGGCATTTCAACTACTAGCACTTTAATTTTGAGTTATATAATTGCCCCTTGTTGGAAGCCAATTTTATATGCCCAAGGAAACTTAATAATTCATGCTTCTGGTTATTTTCTATTGATCATCTATTGACTACCACTTTTATACTTTTTTCTTATGCATTACTAATTTTTTTTTTTTAGTTATAAATGCCAAGTGAAGGTGCGAATGCCTTCATCAGCATATTCTCCTTATTACTTGTCTCACTTTCTTAGTTATTATAATGCCTGGTGCACTATGTTTGTGTAGCTAGAGAAGCAGTCTTTGATGTTGTAAAATTATTCAGAAGCTGTGCTCAGACTGGTTAAATGACAGGTTATTGATGAATACGTTTGCCCTTCATTGTCTTAAAATGTATTTAGTGCCTGAGTGTATTCTTACCATGTGCCTTCTTTCTCAGTTGCCATTGACTCACAAATACCCCTGGGGATTACTGTGAGAGTAGAAAAGAAATCCTCGATTACCAAAGTGAAGATAGCCCTGTTTGTTCAACTTGATACTCAAGTTAGCTCTGAGGATGCAGTATAGTTAGTCCTGGTCATCTAACCTCAGCACTATATTTCACACTGCTACTTGCCAGTGCTATTTCTTTGTCATGCATTCAGCCTACAAAGCTAGAGTGTTTGTCTGCTTTCTGTGTTTCTGTAGAGTAATTTTGAGTAGATGAACAGAGGCGTGGGAGAGATTGCCAAATGAGGTGGTGATGATGGCTAAAGAGACTTGGACTTAAGGAGTGTTTTCTGGCAGAAATACAACTCAGGCAGTATCATGTTTTTGACCATGGCACTTTAGACACTCTGCCAAGTGTTTGTAACGAGATAGGGCTGTTGCTATACTTTGCTTTTAACTTTACTTTTGCATACAGTGCAACGTCCTTGTTTTATAAACTGTGTTTCATACTTTTTGTACCTCTATAAACAAGTGAAGCTGTTGAGTTTTTGGATAAAGTTTGGAGCAGTCTTGTGTTGTTTCCTCTTTGCTTTATGCTCCAAGCTGAATGTGGAATAGTGAGATCTTTTTCACACCATTTATAATGCGATGCACATTTTGAAGGCAATTTAAATTCTTTTGGCTCCCCAGCCATATGCTTCAAATGGAAGCCTTATACATGTATGGATAGAGGAATAGGTAGGAAATTAGAGCATAAAAATATGGCTGGATATATAGTAGGACAATATTCTTAGAGAGAGACAGAAAGAAAGGGAGAAGGGATTTTACTCCCCCAATTTTCCCCTCAAACTTTGAGCCCTATTTTTTTTTGAAGAAAATAATGATATGGAAGAAATTTAAAGTGTTTCCACAGTCTATGCAAAAACCTTTATGCATGTGACTTTTATGTCTAATGAGATTTTGTAACTTTACCATGTATTATTTGAGAAACTGGAAATATAGTCAAGAGGCATGGACTTTTAAGTATAGTTTTAGATAGTAGGACAAAAAATAATATCAGTTAAAACTATATTTCTGTTTTATTATATTTTGTTCATTTATATTTTCTCTTATTATTCCTCTACAGTCTTACCTTTACCTCTCAATTTTCCTCAGTTTATTTCTGCACTGGAAAAATGAAGTGTAATGTTCTACTTAACACCTCAACTCTTCCTCTCTATGGAGGATTTTTTTTTTTTTTACTGTTTTTATAATCCATTTTGGTGACCTAGAACATATCAGGTTTCTCCAATATTTTGAAAACAATCTATACTTTGCTTAGATATAGGCATCATTTCTTTCTGAATATTTCTCATGGTAAGCATACAAGCTAATTGTGGTTATATCACATTAATCACATATATGTGTATATATTTAAATTAGCACAGGGGTCCCGCTTGCATTCTTACTTAGAGTTTGCTTCCTTATCTCTTTCCATTTCCATAATAGATAATAAGTGCCTTCTAATACAGAAAACGCTGAGAAAAAAGTTCCTTCTGTAACTTTCATCAGAAATGGAAGGGCTGAGTCAATCCAAGTGTTGCTGCATTTTTTTTTTCCTTGTAGGTTTCTTACTAGCGTGAAGTTTTTAATTTAGAATAATACTCTTAGAACACAGAGAATGGGTTCCTTTTGCTACTGTGCATTGTGTATAGAGAAGTGGCTGGAACTTTTCACCAAAATATTATTTTCATCATTCTGTAAAAGTAGTTTTCAAAGCTACTACTCTAGCATTCTGAACTTTTAATCCTATAAAACTTTTTGGATAAATTACGAAGAATCATTTTGCTCTTTAAGATAAGTTTTTGTAATTTTACTTTCTTTGATTCTTGTGTAGTAGGATATGGTGTCATATGTTTTTGTAGGATAAAAATGCATTGTACAACATAATAGCATTTAAATAATTATCATACAGTATATAGTCACTACTATTTGACTTGATGCTATGTAGGAGACAAAAGGGAGCACTGGGAATTTGGAAACAAAAAAGAGACAGAAAGGAAAAATAAGCAAGAACTGAATTTAATTAATTAATTTATTCATTCATTCATTTTTAAAGAGAAGGGTGGAAAAGCCCACAGATTTATATATTAGTAGAGTAAAGTTGTGATACTATCTGTGCCTTTTTCTCTGTGGCAAGAGACGTGAAGAATAGACATTCACTCCCAAAGATACCAAGTTCCAAAGCACTGACTCATGAGTCCACAATGAAATACTAGGATGCAGCCATTTCCTACCTTTGTTTGGAAATGTACTGATTGGACCAGGCGGATGTAAGTCCTCAGCTGCAGGACTTTACAGAAGGAAATGCTTTTGGTCTCTCTTTGGTACTGGATTCTGTTTAGCAACTTCTTTGTATTTGACTCAGTCAGCCTATGTGAAAATGTTTCCTATGTTAAAAAACCCCAGCCCTTAGGTTCTTCTATTTGTGCCACTGTAGTCTTTATACCTGATGGCAAAGAGAAGAATCTACTCCTGTTAATGCAGTGTGCTTTGTGTGTAAACGTAAGTAACCACACTCATCCCACAAGTTACCTCTTTCCAGATTAATCTCATTTATATTTGCAGTTTTCACATGTAATGGAAACTCTCAGGTACTGTTAAGATCTGGGTCCTGTTTCCTTCTCCAACCCAGTGATATTCACCTCTTCTCTGTACCAGCAGGTCTTCTCATCATTTCCCAGTGTATCTGGATCTAGGGTACTTTGGCTTACATGTGTTTTCTGATGGAAACTGTTTTCTCCAGATTATTGTAGACTTGTTCCCACCCTCATTCAGGTGTCTGCTTAAATGATGTACTGAAGAAACCTTTTTGGAGAAAATAAACCAACAACTAACCTTTCCCATCTCTTTATCTATTTTTACCCCATCCAACTTTCCCTCCCCATCTTCCAGGGCTTTCTGCCTGTGTAGTTCTGCCACTCCTTAGTAAATTCTGTTTTAATGACAGAGCATGAGAGACAGAGAAGAGAGAGTGAGAGAAAGATGAAGAGACACTTCAGTGCCACTCACTGCTCATAAAGTTCCCCCTGGTATTATTCTTCCACATGGTGCTGGTGGCTTAAACTAGGGTCCTCAACATGGTAAAGTGTGAGTTTTCCTGGGTAAGCTATGTCCCTCTCCCAAGTAATCCTTATATAGAATGCAACTTTGGTGATTTTTATACTCTTTGGTCTCAGATAGTACACAGTATCTTGTACTATACAGAACCTGGTAGATCCACAATAAATTTTGTTTGAATAAACTGACAATGTAGATCTAATCTCTACTATTGGCCCAGTAGGCAAGTTATTTCACTTCTAGAAGCCAGAACATCATGGGAAGTCTAGTTATTAGTTGTAAATGGTGACCAGTCAGCAAGGTACAGGAGAACACAGGACTTCTAAGCATGATGTTTAGAGTTTAATCCCCACCATTATATATGCCACTCTTCTTTTTCATTCATAATTAAAATTGGTGAATGAATTTTCATTCATAATTAAAATTCACCAATTTTAATTATGAATTTCATTCATAATTAAAATTGGTGAATGAATTTAATCATGAGGTATGAAAGATCAGACATTGGCCTTTTTTTTTTTTTTGTGAAAAGGAACACAGAAATGGTGAAAAGACTGTATACTTAGATAACAGTATATTTTAGGTGTTTAGGGCTTCCCATGACTGTACTACCCCTAAACATGTTTTTCATGATAATGCTTGTGATGATACCCTGAAGTGATTAAAGAGACAGCTAAGAGTGATTAAAGTTTGAAGTGTAATTTGATGGTCATAGTATGTATGACAAGAGAATGAGATAAATGAAAGAGATTGTCTTTAAAAAGAAAACCTTAGAAATTCAAGGTCATTGTCATACTTACTATGTCCAGCTCATGGGCTTGGTAGGTTTCAGTAAAGTAGCCTTTCAAGGATTTTTGTCAAAAGTATGATTTACCTTGACTCTATCAGGGCTGGAAACAATTGTTTATGTTTATGCAGCTCATAATTTTGCAGTTTAGTTTGTGTGGGTTAGTGGCCCTACTGTTCAACTGGATGGCAAATCTGTGCTAGGAGGATACCATATGCACAAGTATTTTCTTAAATAATGTTGGCATTTGCCACTTGTGTTAGGGGGAAGAAGGGAGAAAAGATGAGAGTAATTTGGAATTTCTCCTGTAAGGGGTTAGGAAACAACTTAGGGACAAATATTCTAACTTGGAACACAACACCAGATAGTGGGTTTCTTTCTGTCTTTCTTTCTTTTCTTTTTTCTTTTTTTTAAGAGAAGCCAAAATTAAACACAGTAGAGTTTACTGTTTGCTAATCAGCATGTGTTTACTTTCTCTTCCAAAACTGAAGTTGCCAACCAATACATTTCCTACCCAGCGCTATGAATCTGTCCAAATAAACATGGGAAGTAGTAAAACAATGACACCACATGAAAAATATATCCTCATTCATTAAATAGAATCCAAAAAATTTTTTTTTTTCAATTTAATTATAGCAATGAAGTGTGGAGTGCTTGGTCTCTTAAGAGAGGATTATACCTCCTCTCTACATTGGTTCAGCATGGAAGTAGCTTTCCATACATTGACATAAACCTAGAAAGGGAAGAATGTATGGTTTCATATCAGTCTCTTACCCACATTCCTAGTGGACTAGCGCACTTTGTGTATATCATAGGTATATAATTAATTATATGCTTAAGCAGTTTCTAGAATCCACATAATCAATTTTTAATTTCTGTCACTAAGAATTATGGACAAGAAATTTTTGTGGAGACTGCAAATAAAAATGACAAAAAATAAGCTGTAAATAGTAGCTTTTATTTTGTGGTCAATCAAGTTTGGAAAGTAAATTCAAAAGTAGTAGCTATAAAATCAATATAACCTTGCTTTCAGTAAGGATGTTAATTTTCTTTAGCTGTTAATGAGCAGTTCCATGTAAAATTGATATTGATATAATATATAGGCACATATTTATTAGGAAGGCTTACTTTTTTTGAACAATTAATTTATTTATTGAATAGAGAGAGACCTAGAGAAATTGAGAGTCAATGGGGAAGATAGAGAAGACAGAGAGAGAGAGACACCTGCAACACCACTTCATCAGTAGTGAAGCTTTCCTCCTGCATGTGGGGGCCAGGGTTTTGAACCCAGGTCTTTGCATGCTATAATATGTGTGTTTAACCAGGTGCACCACCACCAGGCCCCAGGAAGATTTCTTATAGGAATATAAGACAGGGGCGTAATGACTACTGTAGTATTGCCATAATGGTTTAAATTGGTTTTAAAAATAATAATCCAGTATAATTTTTATACTGAAGTTCAGATACCTCAGAAGCAGTCTAATGTCTTCTATCAAAATCTGTTTTTAATAGTTAAGTATTATTTGATCATTTTTTAATGTGAGCTTAAATAAATGTAATGGGCTTTCAGTAGTAGTTACATTAAAAAAACAACAACAAAAAAACCCACCCCTTTATATGTGTTGTAGAATTAAGTAGTTAAAGTTCAAGAGTTGGGAATAAGTGGCACCCAGGGTGTTCACTATATTCCAGTATTCTTCCTGACAAAATTTTCTGTGGAAGATGACTGTTTTTTTTTCCCTTGTACAAATACAACTGGACCCTTGACCTTTCCTATGAGGCAGGTCCTAGTGATATTTCTGGGTGAGAACCAAAATAGAAGGTTTTTTGTTTGTTTGTTTGTTTTTGTTTCCATGGTTATCACTAGGTAGGGCTCAGTGCCTGCGCTACAAGTCCACTGCATCTGGTGGCCATTTTTAATTTTTTTTATTAGACAGGACAGAGAGAAATTGAGAGGGGTGGGGGAGATAGAGAGGTAGACAGAGAGACACACACAGACCTGCTTCACCACTTGGGAAGCAAACCCCCCGCAGGTGGAGAGTCAAACTGGGATCCTTGCTTGCATGGGTCCTTGCGCTTCACACTATGTATGTTTAACCTGGTGCACCACTGCTCAGCAATTTGGACACCTAATTGTAATTCTGAATCATGTTCAGATTAGAGTTGCGCCATTTTCAGTAATACAACTGCCTTTTGGAAAGAAAAATAAATTATATGAACAAATTTACTTCTTGTATTTAGTTGGGTAAGTGGCATGTAACCAAATGGTAGTTTGAATGAAACCTACATCATAGTACATGAAAACCCCAAAGAAATCTTTTAGGATGGGATAGCATATGCTAAAGTCAACCCAGAGCTGTCTAAACATTGGCTGTTGCCCTTGTTATCTAATCTAATCATTTACAGATAAGGAACCTGAGGCCTTCCACACTAAAGGTCTCACAAAGGCTCCTGTCAATGAAAAGGAGCAGAATTAAGACTGGATATATTGTGTTTCTCAATACAGTATTTATTCTGCTTCTCAAGTTTTAAATGACATCTCTTGAACATGAGAACTTTTCATTAAAAGTTTTCCAAGCCTGAATTAAAAATATACGGTTAATGATAAGAGAGTTAATGATAAATTCCTGAAAAGCCAGTGCCAGCAACTGTTTCCATCTTTTACTGCATAACATAATACCAAGCAGTATAGGAAAGTCATTTGTTCCATGCAGCTTTCATATGACAATATATGTATGAAACATGCCAATTTTCATACCTACATACTTCCTGGTGTCAGATAATGAGTACAATTGGAGCTTATGTGTGGTTTTTAAGTTGAAGAGGATAATGGGATGGTTTTAGAATAGTTGTTACATTCACTGAGCTGCTCATACCCTCGGATATGTGTGTGTAGTACAGTGCATAGAAAAATAGTGATGTTATGGTGATGGCACATCTGGTTGAGTGCGCATGTTACCATGTGCAAGGATCTGGGTTCAAGCCCATACTACCCACCTACAGGGGGAATACTTCACAAGCTGGGAGCAGTGCTGCAGGTGTCTCTCCTTCTCTCCTTTATTTCCTTTTCCCTCTCAATTTCTCTCTGTTATATCAAAGTAAAAAGTATATGTATGATTTTCATATGATTTATATAAAATGAGTATTCTTTGCATAATTGCAGAATATGTACAGAGAGACCACCAGCCAAGTTTAATACAAGTTGGGGAAAAGCTATAGTGTTGAAATATGGATTCTTACAGGAACGAAAAAGGTAAAAGATCAGGAAAGGCTTTCAGAATGGAAGTTAACTGGAAGAGGGTGGCCATGGTTCCTGGAAAACGTTACAACCTGGATAAAGTCTGTGAGAGAGCTTAATAATGCTTTAAGTGCAATAGGCATCTACATGAAAGATGTTCAGATGGGCCAGGTGGTGACACATCTGGTTGAGAGCACATGTTATAATGCACAAGAACAGGGGTTCAAGCCCCTGGTCCCCACCTGCAGGGAGAAAGCTTTGGGAGTGGAGTGGTGAAACAGGACTGCAGGTGTCTTTTTTTTCTCTATCTCCCCTCCTCAGTCTCTATTTCTGATTGTCTCTATCCAAATAATAAATAAATAAGGCTTTTTTTTTTTTTTTTTTTTGCCTCCAAGGTTATTGCTGGGGCTGGGTGCCAGCACCATGGATCCACTGCTTCTGGAGGCCATTTTTTCCCTTTTGTTACTCTGGTGGTTTTACCATTGTTGTGGTTATCATTATCGTTGCCATTGGTGTCGTTGTTGTTGCATGGGACAGAGAGAAATGGAGATAGGAGGGAAAGACAGAGATGGGGAGAGAAAGATAGACACCTGCAGACCTGCTTCACCGCCTGCAAAGCGACTCCCCTGCAGGTGGGGAGCCGGGGGTTCAAACCGGGATCCCTACACCAGTCCTTAGGCTTTGTGCCACGTGGGCTTAACCCGCTGCGGTACTGCCTGACCCCCAGATTTTTTTTTTTAAAAGATAACAGTTCAGAAAGTCTTACAAAGAAATAGTCTGATGATCAGGCTCATAGGGTGCCACTGCAAGTTCTTAAATTAGTAAGTACTTACTAATTGTGAAGCTCTAGGTACTATGACTACTTCATCTGAACCTGATCATAGTGAAAGACTAGGGCTATTTGAAGTCTTTTCAAAGAGAGGAAGTGGGTGTCCTGGAAGCATCTTATTTTCTCTTTGGTTCCCTACAATTCTTTGATTTTACCTCATTTTCCTTAATTTTATCCCCATAATTTAGTTTGGGCATACACGAAATATTCACAATCTTTATAAATATAAATAGTTCAGTAAATGAATGTATTGTGACCTTAAAGAATAAATTTATTTAAATCGAATTGAATAAAATAAAGAATAAAAATTTGATTGAATAAGTAAATAAAAATTTCAAAAGATTAATTATCTGGGAGTCGGGTGGTAGTGCAGCGGGTTAAGCACAGGTGGCCCAAAGCCCAAGGACCTGCATAAGGATCCTGGTTGAAGCCCCCAGCTCCCCACCTGCAGGGGAGTTGCTTCACAGGTGGTAAAGCAGGTCTGCAGGTGTCTTTCTCTCCCCCTCTCTGTCTTCCCCTCCTCTCTCCATTTCTCTCTGTCTTATCCAACAATGACGACATCAATAACAACAACAACAATAAAAATCAACAAGGACAACAAAAGGGAATAAATAAATATATTTTTAAAAGATTAATTATCTATATGTATACTCTTTCTGGTCTTATTCCTTCTGTCCTTTTACACTAAGGTAGCTGCTCCTTTGTGTGTTGCAATTATTGTCCTTACTACTTAAAATTTTTTCTTTGTTATTTTTATTTTTTATTTACTGTATAGAGACAGCCAGAAATTGAGAGGGAAGAGGGTGATAGAGAAGGAGAGACTGAGAGACACCTGCAACACTGCTTTACCTCTTTCAAAGCATTCCCCTGCAGGTGGGGATCAGGAGCTCGAACCTGTTGTTCTTCTTCTTCTTTTAGCGTTTGCCACCTGTTGTCCTTATGCACTGTAACATGTGCGCTCAACCAGGTGCGCCACCACCTGGCCCCTGTCCTTACTACTGTAACTGTGTTACTTTTCTTACACATGGATTTTGCAATGTTTTCAGTGTTCAAATATTAATCTCTCTTCCACACAATCTAGAGAATAGTGCTCTGATCATTTTCTGCAGAGTAATTTTTAGATCTTTCAGTTCAGTGAATCAAAGGGCTTCAGAGCCCCCCCTTTCTTTCCTATTTTATTTGATAGGATAGGGAAAAATTGAGAGGGGAGAGAGAAAGATAGATATCTGTAGACATGTTTCAGTGCTCATGGTGTCCCTGCTGCAGGTGGGGAGCTGGGTGGGGCTTGAACCCAAGTCCCTGTGCATGGTTTGTGCACTTAATCAGGTGCGCCACTGACCAGCCAGCCCCCAGTCTGGATTTTTCCAAGAGTTCCTAGAGTCATTCAAGTTTCCTTTCCTGACATGGAATAATAATAACATTCTGCTCTGCCTCTTCTTTCAATAACTATATATACATATGTATATATCTATGTGTGTATATATATGTAAGATAATATATAAACTGTAGAGAAATTTTCCTCTTGAGTATTGGAATAAGTATATATCCTTTGGGTCACTATTTTTGATCAAAATTGAACTGAATTATTTCATCTTATAGTACCAGTTAATTGATTCTGCTTCATACATCTGCCCACTTTTCAATAGAGAGTGTTTGTTAACAGATACTGAAAAAACAAAAATAACTGAATAGTAAACTTCAAACTTTACCAGAGCTCTTTATGCAAATTGTTCAGTGTTTTTCATGAAAACTTTTGAATTACCTTCTGAAAAATTCCTTCACATTAATATAAGCTTTCAGTTGCCCAGGAAGAAATATAAAAGGTCTAATTATTATTTGCATTTGGAAAGAGAATATTTTAAGTTGTATGTGCATGGATTTTACATTTCAACACGATTTACTATCTTCTGGGCTAAAACACATGCCTCTAAAGGAATTTCTGAAGATCCGTAGTAATGCACTTAGCTTAGGAAATGCCACAACTTAAGCTTCCTGTTCTTTGCCTTGGCTTTCTTTAAAAAGTGAAGACTTTCTGTTTTATTCTGGCAAGAGCAAGTGCAGCATGTGTTAGCAGAAGGAAGGAACTAGAGGCAAGCCTGCCCTCTTGACCTGTCCTGCTGTGCATGTCAGTTTGCTAGATGAGACCTGGCAGCTCTGGGCTCTGCTTCAGAGAACCTTGTAAGTGGGTGGTGGGCCCTCCTGATTTCTGTGCTTATTGCCCACAATAGTCACAGGAGAGAATACATAGGTAAATGAATGGACAGACTATGTATCTAAATAAAATATGACAAATAGTTCCATTTTTAATAACTGTCAAAATTTAGAATTGATTCTATAAATCATTTCAGAAACACAGAAGAGATGTATTGTGTCCCTTACATTTCTTATTTACAGATCTCTTACATGATGTACCTGATCAAATAAGCTAATTTAATCCTGAGAATCAATCTATAACATTAACTGGACCTCCAATCTTCATTGCCCCCATTTGACAAGCTTTATAGCAGTCCTTTTTTTTTTTTTTAAATGACTTCCGTAACATGGAGTAAATCTGGTGACTTGAATTATTCATTTTTCCTTTCCTTGCACAAGTAAGTAGTAGTCTGCCAGCAGCTGATGGCAAATGAGTCAGAGACCATCTAGGACCACTGTGCATGCATTTGTGTGTTTTGCAGAGGAAAGCCCAGGCATGCACAGAGTTAAGCCCACGGCTGATCTGTGTTAACTGAGCATTCCCAGTGTGGCAGGGTCGTAATCTCCAAGCAGATGCTTTACAGGGTCTTGTTATTGTCCAGAAGTGGCTCTTGTATGAGAAAGTGCGGCCATGCAGAACTAGCAGAAGCACTATTGATCTGCCCACTACAGCTTATGATTTTTGCCTTTTTAACACCCATGAACTCACTTTATCTTTACCTAGCTACAGTTTTCCTCCTTAACTCTCTATAGTTTTAACTCATTAAAAAACAACAGTAATAAACTAGAATCAAATTATAATATTCCTTACTGGTGAGAGGCTCTGATTTACTTTGGGATCTTTTAAGTTTGTTGTTGTTGGCATAGACCTTGTTTCTTTCTCAAGTCTCTCAGCACATCGTGACCTTTTGAAACCTATAAGTCCTGTAATACTATATTTTGTGAAGAGAAAAAAAAATGAGGTTTTTTTTCTTCCTTGCTTTTGTTAACCCATTCTTGTTTTAGACTCCAACAAAAAGGGTTTTTGTTAACTGGAGCTTAAAATCAGCCAGCTTGCAAAGTATTCTCTCTTTTTATGCAAGGAGGATTAGCTTGGCATGTTATGCAGTTCTCTTGTATGAGCCATTCACGTGTCCTGTCATAAGGTGTATAATTACTGCACTTCACCATCAGCAATCATTCTTAAGTTAAAACCTGTTTTAAACCTCTCATTAATATAAATCATACCGGGAAGGTAGAAAATACACCTTCAAAAAGGAACGAAGTGTTAGGGAGTTAATCTGTTCTTTTCATAATAGACCCAGAGTAAATAATTTTTACTTAGTGCTTTTCTCGCTATGCAATCAAAATAGTTTGTGATAAAAGATCTGGTCCTGGGGATTGCATAAAAGTGCACTGTTTTATTCAGACAGGATCGGGCTTCCTGCTTGGTGCCAGCCGCGTTTTCTTTCTGTCACCCTTGAACAGTGAAGTGTGTAATCCTCCATTCTTTTAAAGTCAGGCCCCTGACAAAATTCCCTCTCCCTTTTTCCTCCTCACCTCTCCCCCTTTCTCATGGCCTCTCTCTCTCTCTGTCTCCTCACTCTCTCTCTCCCTCCCTCTCTCCCCCTCCCTCCCTCCATCCCTCTCTCTCCACACATGTGCACACATGTACACTCGAACACACACACACACACACACACTCACTCATACACACTCATATGTACTTATATACTTATATGTAGATTCTGTAGCACTTTTTCATTTTCAGGGTTTTCTTTGAAAGAATTATCCTAGGAAACTTAGCTAGCCAGCAATATGAACTTAAGAACAATGTCTCTATGAATTCTTTCTTTTTTTCATAGAGGAGGACATTCTTTTTGGGGGGTGGGTGGGTAGGGGTGGGGGTTGGGAGTGATTATTCTGGTATCAGCATGGCACCTGTAAAGACATAGCCTGAGGAACTCCTCTTGCTTGTGTTCAAGTATCACTTCTGCTATCCCTTTTTGCCTCCCACCATTCTCTGCCTCAGAGCTATTGTGGAAAATGCTTTGGGAAGTTCAAGCCAAGTTTGGTTTTCTAGCTGAGGAGGTTAGTTTCAGGAAAGTGTCTCAGATTTCTACACATCTTGAAAGGCATGATCTAGTCTTTGCTTACCTCTCCAAACTCATTTCCACTCACCTTTAAATTTTTCACTCATCATCTTTCTAACTTGCATTATTTTCTGAATTATCTGTTTATTTTAACTTTGAGGGGTGGTGGTGGTGGTGCACCTGGTTGAGCACACATGTTACAGTGCTCAAGGACCCACCTTTGAACCCCTGGTTCCCACCTGCAGGAGGAAAGCTTTGCAAATGGTGAAGCAGTACTGCAGGTATCTCTCTGTTCTTTTCCTTCTCTATCTCTCCCATCCTGACAATTTCTGGCTGCCTGTGAAATAAATAAGATGAGAAAGAGAACATTGCTTGGCTTTGATGTATGGTGGTACTGGGCATTGAAACTGGGACTTCCAGTTCTTGAAATTAAATCTAGTGTACCCTCCTATTTATTTATTAACAAATTTATTTATTTATTATTGGATAGAGACAGAAATTAAGAAGGAAGGGGTGACAAAGAGGAAGAGAGAAAGAGAGCTACTTGCAGCATTGTTTCATCACTTGTGACATGTCCCCTTTGCAGGTGGGGTTTGGGGGCTTAAACCCCGGTCCTTGTGCATTGTAACAAGAGTGGTTAACCAAATGCGCCATCACAACCCCCACCCCTTTTTTATTTTTAAATTAATTAAATTGTTGAGAGAAAGACAGAGACAGACACATACCAGAGTTGTACCACTTTAATATATTCGGTGCTGGGGATCAAACTTGGGGTCTCACATGTATAACTTTTGAATTCTACTCACCAAAGTATTTCCTTAGCTGCTTGTTCTCATTTTTAAATTTGCTGAAGACCTCTACTACTTTTTTTTCTGCTTAATGACCCGCACCTTATAATTTCATCCCTTAGCTAATTTTTACTTACATTTCTTTTTGTTACTTATATTTGTTTTTACTTTAAAATTTTACTTTACATTTCCCAGTTAAGTCTGATGAGACTTCATTCTTCAGTTTCTTTTTTCCTTCCTTCCTTCCTTCCTTCCTTCCTTCCTTCCTTCCTTCCTTCCTTCCTTCATTTTTCAGAGCACTGCTCAGCTCTGGCTTATGATATTGTTGTGAATTTCAGGGACATTGGTGCCTCAGGTGTGAATAACATTATGCTATCTTTCATCATTTTTTTTTTAATTTCTTTATTGGGGAAGTAATGTTTTACATTTGACAGTAAATACAATAGTTTGTACATGCATAACATTTCTCAGTTTTCCTTTTAAAAAATATTTTATTTATTTATTTATTTATTTATTTATTTATTTATTAATAAGGTAGATAGGAGGAGAGAGAAAGAACCAGACATCACTCTGGCACATGTGCAACCGGGGATCAAACTCAGGACCTCATGCTTGAGAGTCCAAAGCGTTATCACTGCGTCACTTTATCACTGCGCCTCTCCAGCATTTGCTGCTGTTACATTTTCTGATGTATGACATTCTCATAGGAGTGAAGTGGTATCTCACTGTTGTCTTGATTTGCATTTCTCTGACAATCAAAGACTTGGAGCATTTTTTTCATGTATTTCATGGCCTTTTGGATTTCCTCTGTGGTGAATATTCTGTCCATGTCCTTCCCCCCCCATTTTTGGATGGGGTTATTTTGTTTTCTTGTTGTTGAGTTTGGCAAACTCTTTCTATATTCTGGTTATTAGCCTCTTGTCTGGTGTATGGCATGTAAAGATCTTCTACCATTCTGTGAGGGGTCTCTTGGTTTGAGTAGTGGTTTCTTTTGCTGTGCAGAAGCTTTTTAAATTGATGTAGTCCCATAAGTTTATGCTTGCCTTAGTCTTCTTTGTAATTGGATTCATTTCATTGAAGATGTCTTTAAAATATATGTGGAAAAGAGTTGTGCCAATATTTTCCTCTAAGTATCTGACAGTTTCTGGTCTAATATCTAAGTCTTTGATCCACTTGGAATTTACTTTTGTATTTGGTGAAATATAGTGGTTCAGTTTCATTCTTCTGCATGTTTCAACCCATTTTTTCCAACACCATTTGTTGAAGAGACTCTGCTTTCCCTATTTAATAGTCTGGGCACCTTTGTCAAAGATGAGATGTCCGTAGGTGTGGGGGCTTACTTCTGGGCTCTCAATTCTATTCCACTAGTCAGTGTGTCTATTCATGTTCCAGTACCAAACAGTTTTGATGACAATGGCCCTATAATACAATTTGAGATCTGGGAGTGTGATGCCTCTGGTTCTGTTCTTTCTTCTCAAGATTGCTTTGGCAATTCTAGGTCTTTTCTGGTTCCAGATAAACATCTGTAATATTTGTTCTATTCTCCTAAAAATGTGGTTGGGATCTTGATGGGGATAGCATTCAATTTGTAGATGGCTCTAGGTAGTATATTCATTTTGGTGAGGTTAATTCTTCCAACCCATGAGCATGGAATATCTTTCCACTTCTCTGTGTCTTTTTCAATTTCCTTGAATAGTGACTCATAATTTTTAGTACATAAGTCTTTCACTTCTTTGGTTAGGGTTATTCCTATTTTATTGTTTTTGTTGCTATAGTAAAAGGAATTGATTTCTGGATTTCAACTTCTTCTAACTTAGTGTTTGCATAGAGGAATGCCATTGACTTTTGAATGTTAATTTTGTAGCCTGACACCTTACTATGTTGCCTGATGATTTCCAAAAGCTTCTTGCTGGATTCCTTAGGCTTTTCTATGTATACTTTCAAGTCACCTGCAAATAGGGAGAGTTTGACTTCTTCTCTTCCAATCTGTATGCCTTTAATTCCTTGCTCCTGCCTGATTGCTATGGCAAGAACTCCCAGCACTATGTTGAATAGTAATGGTGATAGTGGGCAGTACCTGATCTGAGGGGAAACGCTTCCAGTTTTTCACCATTGATGATGTTGGCTGTAGGTTTGCTATATATAGACTCCACTATCTTCAGGAATTTTCCATCTATTCCCATTTTTGGTAGTGTTTTGCTCATAAAGGGATGTTGTATTTTGTCAAAAGCTTTCTCTCCATCTATTGATATGACCATGTGGTTTTTGGTCTTGCTTTTGTTGATGTGGTGGATCATGTTAATTGATTTACGAATATTAAAACAACCTTGCATCCCTGGGATAAACCTCACTTGGTCATGATGAACAATCTTTTTTAATATACTGCTGTATCCAGTTGGCTAGAATTTTGTTCAATATTTTCGCATCTATGTTCATCAGAGATGAGATATTGGTCTGTAGTTTTCTTTTTTGGTTGTGTCCCTGTCTGCTTTTGGTATCAAAGTGACATTGGCTTCATAGAAGCTGGAAGGGGTATTTCAGTGTCTTCAGTCTTCTGGAAGACTTTTAAAAGTAGAGGTATTAACTCGTCCTTGAAGGTTTTATAGAATTTGTTTGTAAAACCATCTGGTCCAGGACTTTTATTCTTGGGAAGGTTTTTGATAACTGTTTTAATTTCATTAGCTGTAATGGGCCTGTTCATGTTATCTCGTTTCTCTTTACTTAATTTTGGAAGTTTGTAGATATCTAGGAAATTGTTCATTTCTTCCAGGTTCTCTAGCTTGGTGGCATATAGTTGTTCATAGAAGTCTCTCATGATATGTTGAATTTTTGTGATGTCTGTTGTGATTTCTCCTCTTTCATTTATGATCAGATTTATTTGGGTCTTCTCCCTTTTTTGTTTTGTGAGTCTGGCTAAAGATTTGTTGATTTTGTCCACTATTTTGAAGAACCAACATTTACTTTTACTGATCTTTTGTATGGTTTTCTTATTTTCAATGTTATTTATTTCTGTCCTAACTTTAGTGATTTCTGTCCTTCTGGTTGCTTTAGGGCTCCTTTGTTCTTCTTTTTCTAGGTCTTTAAGATGTGCAATCGGTCTTTTATTTGTGCTTTTTCTTGTTTCCTAATGTGTACTTGTATGGCTATGAGCTTCCCTCGCAGTACTGCCTTAGCTGTGTCCAAAATATTTTGATAGCTCCTGTCTTAATTTTCATTGAACTCTCAAAACATTTTGATTTCTTCCTTTATTTCCTCTTTGATCCAGTAGTTGTTAAGTAGTGTACTGTTGAGCTTCCACATTTTGGGACTATTACTAATCTTTTGTTGATTGTTAAGTGTTAATTCCACTGTGGTCTGAGAAGATGCTTGGGATGACTTTATTGCTCTTTAATTTGTTGATACTGTCTTTGTGGCCTAACATATGGTCTTGAGAATGACCCATGTGGCCTTCAGTTAAATGTGTATTCCAGTTTCTTGGGATGAATGACTCTGAAAATGTCTAATAGTTCTAGTTTATCTATCTCCTTATTTAGCACCCTCATGTCTTTATTTATTTTCTGCCTGAATGATCTGTCAAATTGAGAGAGTTTGGTGTTGAAATCCCCTACTATGATTGTGTTGCTGTTACTATGTTGCTGTAGCTCTTTCAGTAGATGTTTGATGTATTTAGATGGCTTCTCATTGGGTGCATAGATGTTAATAATTGTTAAGTCCTCTTGATTGACTGATCCTATGAGCATTAAGTAGTGTCCATCCTTATCTTTTTAAATGTTATTTATTTTAAAATTTATCGTGTCAGATATGAGAATAGCAGTTCCTGCCCTTTTCGTGGGCGCATTGGCTTGTATGATAGTTTTCCATCGTTTCACTTTGAGTCTGTGTTTGTCTGGTTGAGTTAGGTGAGTTTCCTGTAGACAGCATATTGTTGGGTTTTGTTTTCTTATCCATCTTCCTACTCTGTGCCTTTTAATAGGTGAATTCAGGCCATTGACATTTATTGATATCCAATATTGAAGATATTTTATCACCTTTCTTATAGATTTTTAGAGTGTTCTGATATATGGCCTATTTATGGCGGTCTGAGTGTTTATAGGAGACCTTTCAGAACTTCTTTCAGGGCAGGCTTAGTGATAGTTGATTCTTTCAACTGTTGCTTGTCTGAGAAGGTTTTGATGCCTCCATCTTGTCAAAATGACAGTCTAGCAGGATACAGTATTCTTGGTTGAAAGCCTTTCTCTTTGAGCACTTGATAGATATCTTGCCATTCTCTTCTGGCCTGTAGTGTTTGTGTGGAGAAGTCTGCGGCTAATCTTATGGGTTTTCCTCTTTAAGTGACTCTTTGTTTTTTCTCTTGCAGCCTTCAGGATCCTTTATTTATCCTTATTCATTTCCATTTTAAATATGATGTGTCTTTGTGTCTTTAAGTCTGGGTTAAATCTGTTTGGGACCCTCTGGGTTTCTTGAACCTTTATGTCTTTGATGTTGTCTAGAGTAGAGAAGTTCTCAGCTATTATGTCCTGAAGCATGCCTTTTTCCCCTCCCTCTCTTTCTTCCTGTTGTAAGCCAATAATGCATATATTATTTCTTTTGAAGTCATCCCAGAGGTCTCTGTTGTTTTTTTCTGTATCTCTTAATCTTTTTTTAAGATCTCTTACTGTTTTTTTTGTTGTTGTTGTCTCTAATTCATCCTCGGTCTTGCTAATTCTGTCTTCAGCCTCATTGATACTATTCTCTCTCCCCTCTACTGTTTTTTGGAGTTCATCTATTTTGTTACCCTGTTCTGATACTGTTTTAGCTTGTTCAGCTAGTTGTGTTCTTAGCTCAGCTATTTCAGCTTTCAGCTCTCTAATAACCTTGACATAATTAGTGCTTTCTTCCAGGGTATAACTTGTTGTTTCTGCATTTCTGATGACAATTCTTTCAAGCTCTTTATTCACTCCTGTGATTATTTCCTTAACTAGTGTTTGTATGTTGACCTCATTATTTTGTGGTTCAACTTTTGGGGGGCTTTTAGCTGGACTCTTGTCCTGATTCATTTCTCCAATATTTCTTCTTTGTGATTAAACCATTGTATGTATTATGTGATGAGATCCCTCTCTCAGTACTTTTCAAATTACTGATCACTTTTGCCTGGATTGATGGTGTCTAATTAAGGTAATTAAAGGGTTCACAGTTGTGGAAATTGACAGTTGTTTCAATAGTATTTTAATTCCTGAGTTGGAGCTCAGTGGCTTAAGAGCCTCTTTTGTTCTTTTTCTTCCCTGTAGGCTATGGGAGCCTGAGGGCTTTTCAACTATAAGTAGGCTTCTTAGCTTAGTGACTCACTTCTGACCAAGATATAAAGCAGGGTGGGGCAGAGATAATCCAGTGGCTGTGCAAAGAGACTTTTACAGCCCCACCACTAGGCCACGGAGGTATATATCTTCTCCTGAGCTTCCTTGTTAGTTCTCTGTCCCCTGGTGTCAGCACAGGGCCTCCCTGCTGCTGCTCCACATTCTGAGGGCAGTAGCAGTGGAGACTCACAGTTGCATTTGGTGAGTCTCAGAGGAGTCCTCTCCTCCCTTCAGCTGTCTTTTTGTTGGTGAAACAGACTGGAGGTGGTATCTTAACTGGGAAACTGCCAGACTGTTACCAGCCACCTAATCTCTCCCTGGGCTTCTCTCTGTCCGTGAGCCACATGTGTCTGCACTCACTGATGATTTGGTGGGTTTCTGATGTCATTCTAGTCCTGTCTTGTTGTGGTCCCAGGTGGTCTCCTTTGGTTGCTATCTTTCATCTTTAACTCCTCCTCAATATATTTTAAATGTGGCGTTTGTGATATTATAGAGATTATATTCTAGGCCTTTGAGATTCAGTGCTGATTTGAACAGCTGACATCCCTGCACTGATGGAGATTATATTATAGAAGATATCTACTTTAACATTTCATTTCTGTCAGCACCTCTTTATTTATTTTCAGATAGAGATAGAAAGGTAGAGATAGAGAGTAAAAGAGACAATAGCACTTGAAACACCAATATAGTGGGGGCCTGTTTTAAATCTGTGTCTTGCTCATGGCAAAAGAGGCATATTATCCATGTGAGCTATTTCACCAACCTGTTATCTCAGTTTTTGTTGCATTTCCTTAGCACTATATGTTTCTTTTTAAACATAGTAAATATTTATTTATTTATCAAGAGATACAGAAATACAGAGATAGATAGATAGATAGAAACCAGGGTACTAGCACTGCTCAGCTCTGGTTTCTGGTGGTGCTGGGAATTGAGCCTTTATTTATTTATTTGTTTATTTATGAGAAAGATAGAGGAGAGAGATAAAGAACCAGACATCTCTCTGGTACATGAGCTGGTGGGGACCGAACTCAGGATCTCCTGCTTGAGAGTCCAGTGCTTTATCTAGTGTGCCACTTCCTGGAGTTTGGGGATTGAACCTTAAAACTAGGTGTGTGTGTGGATTAAAATAAACAAAACTAGTATTTACTAGTGCCTATTAAAAAAACATTTATCAAGCTTGGAGAAGTTTGTCTTCCCTAGTGAAGTCTAAGCTCTGCAACACATCATGTTTCATCTCGCTGTTATGTGCCTATCCCAAAAGCCAGTCAATAAATTATGAAGGAGTGACCTTCTGCCAATCTCCAAATATCTTCCATTGTATTCTCTATTACATTGTTTTAAACGTTGTACTAAGTAGAACTTTTGGGGGGCCATGAGGTTTTTTTTTTTCTTCTTGTTTAAGATTTATTTAATTATAAAGATGCATTAACCAAGGATGGGGATGCTGCCACTAGTACATGCAGTATCAGTATCTCATGCTGAGGAGCAGGTAATGTGTGTGCTTAATTGGGTGCACCACCACCTAGGCCCCCACCTGCTTTTCTTTTAGCATTCAGCAGACATGAGTGGTTTAAGGATTGGGGAGAGTGGTTAGGCTGAGATATGATGCACGTAGGATCTGGCAGAGTGGAAACTGATGATCCAGTGAGAAAGGCTTGCAATGGGTATGGAACTGGGGAGTTGCTTCCTAGGGAGATAGAAGTGAAATGTTAGCAGAGAGAGGATTCGAAGTTAAAACTTTCTTACTTCAGGAGTTGTGTAGAAAATGTTAAAGATCTCTTCTTTCTGGTCTTCTGGGGAAAAAAAAGGGGGGGAGAGGAACTAAAGTTAGTTAAGCATTTGTCTATGTACCAGGGACTTTACATATATTACTTCATTTAAGGCACTATTTTATCTTCAGTTTACATTTAAGAATCAGATCTGTTAATTACAGAAATAGAACATGTAAATGTGACACTCTGAAGCCTCTTGGTGCTCAATATCTATTGAATCAGTGAATTTAATATATAAATATTTGATCTGTTTTTGGCATAATTTTTCAAGTCATCTTCCCAGAGTTAGAATTCACATTGGTACTATCGATCAGTTAGCTGAGCTGTGTTCAGAGTTAAATTGAGCTTTGGGGGGCTGGCATGAAAAATGAATAACCTAGTATGATATTGTTTTAATCAGATAATTTATTCTGACTTTTAGAGCATTGAGTCAGTTTGAACTCTGGGAGTAAAATTCCTTAGTAAACTGTGCTTGAGGGTGCATTTGTATGTGAATACAGAAATAGCATCAAATGAAGTACTTTGTGTTCTATTCTGATACTAAGGACACTTATTTTCTAATACTGAATATAAGTGGCTCTTTCTGGCTTTTGTTTGTTATCTACTATGAACTCCTCCAGAGGTTTGTTTTTTTTCAAGTGCTTCAAATTAATATGTAGTTAATATAGTTCAGATAAATTAAGTATTCATGTCATACATCAGAAAAGGTAGCAGCAACAAATTTTGGAGAGGTTGTGGGGACAAAGGAACCCTTCTTGCACTGCTGGTGGGAATGAGATTAATCCCAACCCCTATGGAGAGCAGTCTGGAGAACCCTCAGAAGGCTAGAAGTGGACCTACCTGATGACCCTGCAATTCCCCTCCTGGGATATATCTTAAGGAACAAAACACACCCATCCAAAAAGATTTATGCACACCTATGTTCATAGAAGTGCAATTTGTAATAGACACAACCTGGAAGCAACCCAGGTGTACAACAACAGATGAGTGGCTGAGCAAATTGTGGTATATATTCATGATAAAATACTACTCAGTAATTAAAAATGGTGAATTCACTTTCTTTACCTCGTCTTGGATAGAGCTTGAAGGAATTATATTAAGTGAGATAAGTCAGAAAGAGCAGGATAAATATGGGATGATCTCACTCGTAGACGGAAGTTGAAAAACAAGAACAGAAGGGAAAACACGAAGCAGAACTTGGACTGGAGTACTGCACCAAAGAAAAAGATTCTGGGGTAAAGGAAGGGCTCAGGTCCTGGAACTGATGGAAGAGGAGGACCTAGTGGGGGTTTTATTGTTATGTGGAGAAGTGAGAAATGTTACACATGTACAAACTATTGTATTTTACTGTAGACTATAAACCATTAATCCCCCAATAAAGAAATTAAAAATTAAATATTCATGATTTTGACACTAAAATTAACTCTGTAACTATAGTAAATGGGCTTTTGAGCATGAGTTCAGGTAGAAACACATCTAGTTAAGACATGGGGATTTCTGTTAAATAATATCATGTTCAAGAGTCTGATTTATTTGGTGCATATATTTCTCATCTAAAGAATTATTCGTAAAGTAGACTTCAACAGAATATCTTTAGATTTTCTTCTATTGTAAATATTTAAAAAGGTCTATAAAAATACAAAGCTGAGTGAGAAATCTGATTAAAGAAAAAACATGCATTATTCAAAATAAGTTAAAGAGAAATCTTTAAAAATTACTAAAAGTATACTTGTAAAAAATATGTGAAATTAAGTTAATGGGTATAGAGTATTTCAAAATACAGAGAGAGAGGCACTGTCTGTGGAGACCAAGGAGTCTCCTCTCCACAACTTTCTTGTAGCTTTAATAGTAACTTCTGGAGGCTTCTGTCTACTTCTGTATAAACTGGAACTTATAATAATTGTATTCACCTTTATGAATTGAACTGAGAACAAGCCAACTTTTGTGAATTTGTATGTAAAATATTTGCTCGTGACAGACATATGTGGATGGTGACCACATATGTGGTCACAATATCGACACAATACAATACAACTATATCGTATTGTTGAAAACAGATATTTAAAACATAATTACAGATAAATTGCAATGCACTGGTATTCATTAATTCATCAATACTAACATTCAAGGGAAATATACAATATATTAAAATCTAAATTAGATTTGCTTTCTCTTCTTGTAGTGCATATTCTAACTTATTTTAAATGTAAAAAGAGATTAAAACTGTGTTTCCTAATTTTCAGTTTTTTTAAATGCCATCTATCCACATAATAGTTTCTGAGCATCTACTAATATTTCATACCCTATACTAGCTTCTAGAGATAAAATGGATGAGCTATTTTTGCTGCAATCTAAAAATAAAGTTTCTTCATTGAACTGTTAATCCATTTAGACAACAGTAAGTGGCACAAATCCTTGAACTGATAAATAAACTTTTTAAATTGTGTATATGTTCTGGGTATGTTTTGGAAGGAAGATACATACTCGTATCTTAAGTTTGTGATAAACTAGGGAGCCATTTGAAATCTGAATAAAAGTTATTTTTAATTTTTAGTTCATGGCAAAGAAAATTATCTGAATAGTTATCTTTGTTTATTTTTATGTTTTCTTTGTATGAAAAATATGATTGGCAATTCTCTCGATTTTAAATGCATGCAATACTAATAGAGGCCATGTTAACTATTTTTAAATTTTGAAGCATAGGCTTGTATATCTAAGCTTTTCTTTATGGTATTTTTCCTAAATATATTTTGACCGACAATATTCTCCAAATATTGTTCATTTGCTTATTAAAAGGCATATTACTCTCTTAAAAAATTAATATTTTCAGCTTTTGCTACAAAGCCAAATTTACATTACTAAGTGATTAAAAAGAACTCTAATAGGCTCTTAAGAATGTATAGTATATACCAGAATTATTTTGTTGATACTATATTGAACATGGAGAGGCAATTTAGGGTTATAGAAATTGAATCTTCTGAACTAGTGTTAAAATTTTACATGGCCAGTGTCTTAAATAATATCTTAATAAATATTATTGAAATTGATTCTATTTTTAAGGAAGTGGTACATATTTCATCATAATGGCCAGATACCATATTTGATCAGCATAAAAGAAAAGATGTATTCAATTTTAGTATATTAACCTGCAGCTTTAAGTGCACACATTTTTGTTTTTTTTCCCAGTACCTGAAGACATTTGGTCTCTATTCTTAGAAGATTACAGCAAATATGAAATCAAATCACTTTTATCACTTTGGTAGAGGCAAATCTATTTCTAATCATAATGTTTGCTTTGTATAGCTGGAAAACTTATTACTGTTATTTTATATAACTTTAATATCATAACTCATGATAGTCTTTTTATAAAATAAAACTTTCTTAAAAACTTTAAACCATTATACCACAAAGCACCAGACACAGTTAAACCCTACTATATTCCATCTTTCCCCCCACCTCCCTTCTGATACAAAGAGGGAAAGAAACCATAGCACTGAAAATTTCCCCAGTGCTATGATACTCTTGTGCTGTGACTCTAACCTGAGCTACACACATGGCAAGGCAATTGTCCTAACCAGTGAGTACTTTCTCCAACCTCAATTAATTAAATTAATTTTTTCAGCATTCTTTAGGTTTTGGGTACTTGGGTATCCAAATAAAACACATTAAGAAGCAAAGCTACAGTCCATGCTTTAAATAATGCTTTCAAAGGAAAAATGAAAAGTCAGTATTCCCTATGAGAGGAAGCTGTAAACCTATGCTGGTGGTAAAGAAAATATATGGAAAATATGTAATTCTGGGGACCAGGTGGTGGCTCACCTAGTTGAGTAGACATTTTTTTTCATTTATTTTTTATTTAAGAAAGGATAAATTAACAAAACCATAGGGTAGAAGAGGTACAACTCCACACAATTCCCACCACCCAATCTCCATATCCCTCTGGGAGCATGGACCCAGGGTCGTTGTGGGTTGCAGAAGGTGGAAGGTCTGGCTTCTGTAATTGCTTCCCCGCTGAACATGGACGTTGACTGGTTGGTCCATACTCCCAGTCTGCCTCTCTCTTTCCCTAGTAGGGTGGGTCTCTGGGGAGGCGGAGCTCCAGGACACATTGGTGGGGTCTTCAGTCCAGGGAAGCCTGGCCGGCATCCTGATGGCATCTGGAACCTGGTGGCTGAAAAGAGAGTTAACATACAAAGTTAAACAAATTGTTGAGCAATCATGGACGCAAAGGTTGGAATAGTGGAGAGGAAGTGTTGGGGGGGGGTACTTACTGCAAACATTTCTAGTGTACTTCTGCTTTCAGGTAAATATTTTGCACTAGTTTATGGATACGTGTGAACATATGCTCTCTCTCACAGAACCTGGTGTATATCTAGGTTTTGGGACTTTGTTAGAAAGTGAACCACCTGGGATGGAATTAGAGAATACTATGAAAGGAAAGGTCTTACCCGAGTAATGAAGCTGAAGGGTTGTCATTCCACACCTGAAGTCTCTGGACACAGTCTGAGCTGAAGCATGCTGAGGTCGCAATCATTGTGTTGATTAGGTTATTAGGTTGCAAATGGCTGATGCAATATTATTTGATATGGATTGGGAGAGTCATGCGGGAAAGTGGGCCCTATCCTAAGGTTCCAGGACTGGGGGAAATATAGGCTCTATAGTGGAGATGTGAGGTGCTGTCTTAGGGTTCAAAAAGACAATGGATAATTAATGTTATCATCACATTATTTGGTAATTGGGTTAACTTTGAAAAGTCCTTTTGTTAGGGTTTGCTGTATAATACCCAGTATCTTGTAAATAGCTGTGCCACTGGTTGCCTCTGATCTACTTGGTCTAGGCTTTTGAGAGAGTCTGCATATCAAATACACAGCCTATATATTAAGAAGACATGTTATAATACACAAGAACCAGGGTTCAAGCCCTCAGTCCCCACCTGCAGGGGAAGCTTCCTCAGTGGTGAAGCAGTGCTGTAGGTGTCTCTTTTTTGTTTTCCCTCTCCCCCTTTCCTCTCAATTTCTGTTTCTAGCCAATAAATAAAATAAACTATATATATATATATATAAAGAAAATGTGCAATTCTGGAAGAGACCAAGACAGGAAAGATAGGAGAGATCGTTATTAGACTATGAGAATATCCATCTTGATTTTAGTTTGGGATACTTTCAATTTCAGTTATTCTCCTTGGTTTTTCGCTGTTTATTTTTAGTTGTGAGATCATAGTTTCCCATGATTAGGGAAATTGGGTCTCCATACTGAACTATAGTGAAAAGACTAAAGAAAATAAAATAAAAAGTAAAAATAAATCAGTGTGGTATTTGACTTAATATCGAGGAGCAGAGGCCTCAGCAAATGCTAGCATAGTGTTTTTGTAACCTAGGACTTATTTTCCACTTTATGCTTGTTTGAACATGACTTTCTGGGTAGGCCAAAATATCTTAACGCTGTTAATTATTCGGAGAACTACAAGAAGTGGTGAGATACGAAGGAGTAATTTAAGGTAGAAACAATTCTTTTATTATGAGCTTATTATTTAAATATTACTTCAGATTATTTGTGGGGAGGGAAAGGGGGTACCCTGTGTACTCATGGGATAAAAATCTAAAAGATGCAAAGAGCATTTATAAGTGGTTTCATGGATAACTGTAATAAAGTTGAGGGACTGGTAGGGTTAATGTTGGCTGGAAAGGAAGCAAAAGCCATTGCCTTAAAGACCAGGTGGGTTCCTGATAGTGCACTTTGTCAATAGCAGACACTTTATTTTCTTATTAGACAAAGATGTAGAGGAATTGAACTATATTGCTGAGAGGAAGTTTTTCAGCTTTTGCATTTCCTTGAAATTAGATTGGCCTCTAGCCCATTCATTTAACACATCTCCCCCTTTATCTTTTTCTCTTTTAAACATTGAAGAGAACATTTTTTTTTCAAAATTCTATCTTTTGTTTTCCTTCTCCTATTGAATTACACAAAAAGGAAAGAATTTGAAGTCTAAATGAACCCAATGTAATTATTAAATAAATAGACATCATATTCTCATAGATTAAAAGGTACTAAAATAAAACAATTCTCGAGTGCTAATTTTTAGTGTCATTCATATCTAAATGACTTTCTAATGGTAAATATGAGTGAGAATTGTCACAAATAGATTGTAGTTCAGAAAAATGGTGTAACAGACGTTAGAGTCAGATGATTGAATTGAAATATTTTGTAGCCACTTATCAATAAGGGGGGGGAATTGGTCAGAATAGATCAATTTCATGACCTGCTTTATTGCTAATAGTCCCTCAGAGAACTGCCTCATATTACTCATATGAGATGAAAGGACATCATGTCCCTAGTCTATGCTTTTTAAAAAAATCTTTATTTATTGGATAGAGACAGCCAGAAATCAAGAGGGAAGGGGGTGATAAAGAGGGAGAGAGACAAAGAGATACCTGCAGCACTGCTTCACCACTCGCAAAGCTTACCCCCTGCAGGTGGGGACCGGGGCCTTGAACCTGGGTCCTTGCACATTATAATACATGTGCTCAACCAGGTGCGCCACCATCCTAGTCTATGTCTTACATAAAGCATTTACCTTCCCTGAGCTTCTGATTGGCTGCATAGCTCACTCAGTAGAACTGCAGGTTACATTCTGAGGGAGCAGGAGAAAGGAGTAATGAATTAGTACTGAATGCAGAGTAGGAAAAGTCCTGAGGAAAAGGTATCATTTAATCTTGTCCACTGTAAATGAGATTTCTAAACTCACTGAGTAAAGAAAACAGATTTGTCTAAGGCAATAGCATGTGCAAGAGTACTGTGGCCTAATTCTCATGTGACTCATGGTGAATGAATTAGTATGCCAGGTGATCGGAGCCTGGGATTTGAGAAATGAATCTTGAAGATCCGTAAGAAAACAGACTTGTCTAGGGCAATAGCATGTGCAAGAGTACTGTGGCCCAATTCTCATGTGACTCATGGTGCATGAATTAGTATGCCAGGTGATCGGAGCCTGGGATTTGAGAAATGAATCTTGAAGATCATGACTGTCACACAGGGTACCTTTTTTCAATAGTCAACTCTGTTTCCTATGCTTTGTAACAAGTCACCACCAACTCAGCTGACTAAGTCAACTCCCATGTAATTTCATTGCTCAAAATACTATACATGGTCTTACTGTTTAGTAGGATGGAGTTAACATGACCACTGGGATGAGTTATCATTTGGCAGCTTGGCAGGGGGGTGGTGGTGGAGGATTTATTTTTGAACTCATTATTATTGGCAGAATCTAACTTGTTGTAGGGGAAGGTTTGAGGTCCTAGGTTCCTTATTGCACTGCTCCATTCCTTACCATATGTCCATCTCCATCTTCGAGCTAGTAAAAGTACAGACACTAGTTTCTTCTTGTGCATTGAATCTGTTATGACTTTTTTTTTTTTAAGAACTTAAATGATTAGTTCAACTCATCTAGGTCACTTCTGTAACATAAGGTCATCTGTGCCATACAGCATAATGTAAGAAAGGGTGTAAAGGGAGTAAAATCTTATCTACAGTCCTGGGGACTATGCAGGACACATATTCTAGGAGGTAGATAATTTTAGGGAACATCTTAGAATTGTTTCCCATAGTAGGTGATAGAGAACTACTACAGGTTTTAGAGTACAGGAGTTTCATGTCCTAAGCAGTGTTTTTTTTTTTAAGTTAGTGTTAATCAAATGTAGAAAATGTTTTGGAAAAATTATAGACTAGAAACAATTGACAAAAGGAAAAGGTATTTGTAGTAGACAAAGGGTTTTAGTACAGATTATGTACTGATTAAGATCAGCTTAGTTTGAGAGGGTATTCAGGGATTTGGGTATGGTGCTTTGACAACCTGCTAATGCCTGATTCAAGTCAAGAGTTTATTCATTTGTATTTTGTTGAGAGGGCGATGATGGGTAGTGCTAAATTGGCCATCTCCTTTTTTTTTGTTTTCTAATTTTTAAAAAATATTTATTCCCTTTTGTTGCCCTTGTTTTTTTTATTGTTGTAGTTATTATTGTTGTTGTTATTGATGTCATCGTTGTTTGATAGGACAGAGAGAAATGGAGAGGGGGGAGAGAAAGATAGACACCCAGATGAGAGGGACAAGAAGGAAGACTGGGATGGGAAATATCTGAGTGTGTGCATGGGGGTTGGAGAGAGGTAAGGCTAGACCTCACTGGGTAAAGAGCTTATTCTTTGGGTGTTGGACACCCATCTGGAGAGGGATGGTTTTTAAATGTTCAGGAGAGTAAAGAGTAAGGAAGTTACAGTTTGATAAAGGGGGTTTCCTGAAGGGAAATGAGAGTTCCTTAAAGAAAAGTTAACACCTGGGAGAGGGACAGGAGGAAGACAAAGTGTGTGGAAGGGTGATGTTTGTTAAGACTTGTGAATTTGGGGTGATGGGTACACAGAGATATGACAGATATTGGCTATGATCTACTAGAAAGAAATCTGTGGGCATGATATCCAGAGAGACTGAGGGAGGAAACTGGGGCTCCAGGACAAAGCTCCTGATTTTCCCAGAATTCTAGATCTGATAAATAGGGAACTTCCTGTGTAGAAGAATCCTTTTAATGTTTGCCTGCTTTTCTCTAGTAGAGTGCATGGAAGCAGAATTCAAAGCATCATTTGAGCTTGTGAACCATAACAAGGGCTTTACGGAAGCTTCAGAGGGATATATTTACCTTGTTTATGATGTGTGTACTAATTAGATAAAGCCGTGTTCTCTTTGTGGCATGAAATTTAGCAGTGGGTCTATGTTGTCATTATTGGCAGTAATAAATAATGAGATAAAAATTTAGACAGGTGTCTAGCAATCCTCGATAAAGAGAACTCAGGGACTCTTGTTCTCTCAATTTGTCTTCTCTCCGCTTGAAAAGGAGGTGGATGAGCCCACTAGACTGTTGGGAGGAACTTCCTTGGCTCACAGTAAAGGAGATAGCTATACCCAGATTACTGCTTACCAGTGATAAGATCCAACTGCTATGATGGTCTTCAAGACTTGAGATGGAGAAGTAGGTTTGATGCAGATCTGTCTCACAGGGAAAGGATTCTAATTCTGAGGTATGGAAACTTTCCCTTCCTAGTCACATAGTCACAGGGTAGTTTTTTTTTTTTTTTTTGGGTGGTGGGGAGAGCTGGGTCCCCCCTCACCTCATTTGTGATTTCATTGCTCCAGGCCATTTTTCAATTCAGATAGAGAGTAGGAAGGAGAGACACAATAGCACCAGGAATTATTTCAATGTCATAGCACCTCTGATATGGTGTCAGGACTGAAACCTACATTGTGAGATATCTCTCTGGCCTCCACCAGGTAGATTCTAAAGCACCATATCAAGATGTTGGCCTTTGGAGGAATGCTTTTTTTTTGTTTTATTTACGATAGTTTTAATTGTGCTGTGTAAAGAAAAACATGCCATTTTCTTGTTATTTGAAAAACCCCTAATTTCTTAAATCCCATCAAGTGTAGTGTTATTTACTCAAGCTTTCTTCCTGAATTCTGCCCTGGAGTGTTTGTAGGCAGTTACATTTATCTCTGTAACATTACTCACCATTTAGTAAAAGAAACAAAGCAAAACAAACCCCAGAAAAAAATGCCTCCTCCATAAAATATGGATAAAACAGGAATAACAAGTGAATGAACAAAACCCTGGCTTGAATCATTTCTCCTGCAGCAAATGTAGAGTTGTTTGCAATTTTGAGTAAATGAGTCTGCAAACCAAAATAGTTAGTAGGCTTAATTTTAGGTTTACAGTTTTGCCATTGTAACCCTAAATTATATCTTGTTTGTAGAAAGAAAATCTTTTTCACTCAGAGTTTTTAAAAAGTAGTGCCATAGATGACTCTATATTAAAGTTTTTTTTAACATACTTGATCTCTGTTAAGCCATATTAATAGGAAATAATGATATTTATCACTAAGATAATAAATAATATAAATAATTGTTAGTTTGCTATTCTTATTGAAAATGTTTTTTTTTTAGTTTATGTATTTATTTTCCCTTTTTTTGACCTTGTTGTTTTTTTATTGTTGTAGTTATTATTGTTGTTGTTATTGATGTTGTTGTTGTTAGATGTCGGGGGTTGTGTCTCCGTAAAGAAAAGAGACCAGGAACTCCTGGCTGAGTGGGAATGCAAATCTTTATTCATGCAGACGTTCCAGAGTTGGGTATGAGCACTGTGGGTTTAGGCCACGTGGAGCTAGCAAAATGGCCACCTCCCGCTATGCATGCCAGCCCTTCTCCAGGTCTGGATGTGGAAGAGAGAGAGAGAGAGGGAAAGGGGGAGGGGGAGGAGGAGGGGGAGAGAGGGAGAGAGGGAGAGAGGGAGAGAGAGAGAGAGAGAGAAACCAGGAATAGCAGCTGGTTTTATAGGGTAAAAATGGAAGTGGCAAGTCGGGAAGGAACTGGCTAGGGAAGAGGGTGGAGAAAAGAAAAAGGCATTCTGGGAACTTCCTTAGTTACAGTTGCTATAGTTTTAGATGGGGGAATTAGCAATACCCTGAGGGGATAATGTGGTGGCAGAGGAGTCATTTTTAAAACAAGGCAGAAGATTGATATGTAAATAATAATACTCACATGGAAATATGGTGTTTTGTGGGTCCTGCCTAACTCAACCACATCTGCACAATTTCCCAACAGTTAGATAGGACAGAGAGAAATGGAGAGAGGAGGGGAAGACAGAGGGGAAGAGAAAGATAGACACTTGCAGACCTGCTTCACCACCCCTGCAGGTGAGGAGCCAGGGTCTTGAACCAGGATCCTTACGCCTGTCCTTGCGCTTTGTGCCACATGCGCTTGACTCCCTAAAATGTTTTTATTATATAGAGATATATGTTAACATTGAGGCAAAATACTAGTTTATCAAGTTGTTTTACTGACACCATAAAGTCCCTGAATTAAAACTAAAGACTTAAATAAATGAACCTTTAAACATGACAGAGATGGAATAGGTAGAGGTTATATAAAACTCCACAGGTTGGAACACATTCAGAAAAAGCAATCAGAATTTCCACCAAATTAGATTATCTACATGAGTTTCATTAGCCACCCCTTAATGAAGATAGCACTTAGGTGTTTTTATAGTTAGAGAATGAGGCAATTATTTAATAGTACCCAGTACAAGCTAGAAGAAACCAAGAAAGGAATTCTAGGTTCCCTAGAGGGCAGGAAGTGTTTCTTTAAAAATCACTCTATGTGTTGCCTCCAAGAGCAACATAGACAAGCAGGTACTTAATAAATGTGGTTAGGAGGTGTGTAGGTAGATCAATAACTGAAATTATCTGGACTTACAAGAGTAAAGGCAAATGGAACCTAGGCACCAGCTATGATGACCAAGACTAATACACATAAATAAATATTTTTTTCTACTTTTAAGATCATGGGGGATAAAAAGAGGGAAGTACATTTCATATGCTAAACTCAAGACCCAGAGGCTCTGGATGGTGAACATTCATCTGGGCAGAATTAATAGCCTCTTCTGACCCTTGGTAGAGTCCTCAATAAATTAAGTTGCAAAATAAAATGTAAAAAATAAACAGTCTCTGTATACTTGCTGATTGAAGACTGTAGTCACTGGTCTCTCAGGAGGCCAGGAACCCAACTCAGAGTTCTCGAACTCATCCCTGCTTATCCAAAACCTTTCAGGTTTTACATAAATATATTTAAGCTATTTTCAAGTACTTTATTAAAGACTTCCTGCCTTGCACTAAATGCCAGTGGGTGGAAACTGAATTATATCAGGCCCTACTTTAGGCAAACAGTTACCATAGTTCAAGAAATCACTGAAAATGGAGCTTGGAAGTTATTATTTGGATTCAGACTGCATCATGTTAATAAAATCATTTTAATTTTTGAGAAAAGATGTTATTTTATTTGGTATTGATGTAATCACATTGTTACTGTTTCCTGAACAGCTGACTTTTTCCCTGAGAATTTTTTCTTTGAGAAATTGTATGCTTTGGGGGCCAGATACATCAGGTTGAGTGCACAAGTTGCTGTGTACAAGGATTCTGGGTTTGAGCCTGTAGTTCCCACCTGCATTGAGGAAGCTTTATTAGCAGTGAAGCAGGACTGCAAGCCCCTCCCTCCATTCTCTCACTCTCATCCTCCTTCTCTCCCTCACTCCCTCCTCAATTTCTCTCTGTTATATCTAATAAAAAAAGAATGGGGGCAGGGAGAGAGAAAAAAATGGCTGCTGGGACCAGTGGATTGTAGTGCAGACACTGAGCACCAGCAATAACCCTGGTGGCAATTAAGAAAGAAAGAAAGAAAGAAAGAAAGAAAGAAAGAAAGAAAGAAAGAAAGAAAGAAAGAAAGAAAGAAAGGAAGGAAGGGAGGAAGAAAGAAAGGAAGAAAGGAGAAGAAAAGAAAGGAAGAAAGGAAGAAGGAAAGAAATGCATGCTTTCCAAATTCTGCCTAGTAGCTCACTTACCAGTCCTTTACATTAGATTCATAGAGTAACAACTCTCAGAAGAAGCAGATACAGAAAAGACTGTGACTTTATGAAAGAGTACAGACCATTGGATACTAAGTATCAGGATTTGAAATATTTAATTTTTAAAAAAATAATTTCATGGGAAGAGGGAGTTGAGTTTGTGGTAATGGTTTACTGTACATTTTTTTGACTCAGGAGAACAGTTTCTTTTCTCCTCATGATAGGTGTCTGCAGAGCATTCCCACCCCCTAATTTAGGGCCTTTTCCACCAACATGCACCAGGACCCTAATGCCTGCTCCATCCACTCCACCCCCCCTCCACTCCTTCCACTCCCTCCACCCCCTCCTTCCTTCCTCAGAGTCCTCAGCTTTGGTGTAATACACCACACCCAGTTCAAGTTTCATTTTGTATTTTTGCTTTTCGTCCTTGTTTCTTAAGTTCCACCTATGAGTGAGATCCTCAGTTGTTTGTCTGAAGGCCTATGAGTGAGATCCTCAGGTGTTTGAAGGTTCAGTCAAATTTCTAAAATTTTATTTTAATGATTGAAAGATAGAGACCTGAGAATTGCTTAACTTTGGCTTATGGTGGTGCCAGGTATTGAACCTGGGAACCTTAGAGCCTCAGGCATAAATGCCTTTTGTATAACCATCATGCTGTTTTCCCAGAAGTATATATATTGCCTCCAGCGTTATTATTGGAGTTCCATGCCTGCCCTCCGAATCCACTGCTCTGCTCCTGGCAGCCATCTTTTTTCCATAGTTGTTGTTGCTATTATTGTTATCATTGTTGCTTCGATAGAACAGAGAGAAATGGAGAGAGGAGGATAAGAAGATAAGATAAGATGGGGTGGGGTGGGGGGAAGACACCTGCAGACCTGCTTCACTGTTTGCAAAGCGATCCCTGCAGGTGGGGAGCCAGGGGCTCAAACTGGCATCCTTGCTCTGGTCCTTGCTCTTACACTATGTGACTTAACCCAGTGCACTACCGCCTGGCCCCCCGCAGTTCATATTTTTATGCTTTATCACTACCAGATTTTTTTTTTTCATTGCCCTAGTTTTCTTTTCACTCTGATTAAGTCTTCTATTTTATCATAGTGTGTGTTTTCTAAATGATCTCAATCTTTTGGGGGGAATGAAGCAGATATAAACAAATAGGTAAATATTGATACAACTAAGTTCCATCATAAATTAGGTAATTAGCAACAACCATTAAAGCAGCATTTTATGAGTCTTCCAAACTAATATAAATTTACAATTTGCTTAGTTTGTATCTTTTTTCTATCTGCCAACATTATTAAAGAATTAGATAATTTATATATTATCTTTTGGTTGCTTATACTCACTCCAGATGTAATTTGTAAGACAATCTAATTTAGATTCTATCTGCTTTAAATAAGAATTTGTGTGGGTTGAATATAATATATGTAAAAGATGTAGCCTGGGAAAGAGTTATTACCCAGAAGGTTTGTAAATTAATACTATTTCCTCTGAGCATAAACTGATTGATCAAAATTAGTCACAAGGAATATGACTTTTTGGTATAACATGCTTATGAAATCAGATATTAAATCATTTCACATGTCTTCCATTTTATTAAGTTATACCCAATAGCACTTTCCAAACATTATTCATAATTTACTTTGCTGTTATGTCAATATTTTACAAAATGGATGGGGATAGTGCTAGTTTTCAATGTAAAGTCCCATACAAAGACCAAGATATTTTTTGTAAAATAAGTGACTTTTAGTTGTGGGTCTGCCTGATGCTGTTTTTACTTTAGAAGTTTTTGTCTTTGTTTATTATGACACTAAATCAGTTTTGGCAAAGGCAACATGTTTGGTGTTATATGAAGATGATGGATTCCTCAACCTGGATGTTGTGACTAGAGTGATGTGAACTGTTTGGAGGATACAGCTTTCTGGCTCCTTTATTTATTATTATTATTATTATTATTATCATCATCTTTTAATTTCATTCCTCTCCTCACATTAACACAAGCACTTTTAAATGTATTTTTAAAGATTTTTAAAACAAATTTTTTGTTGTTGTTATTGAATTGGGATAGAGAAATTGAGAGGCGAGAGGGAAATAGAGACACTTGCAGCCCTTCTTCACTACACATGAAGCTTTCCCCCTGCAGGGGCTTGAACCTGGGTCCTTGTGCACTGTAATGTGTACGCTTAACCAGGTGAACACATTTTTTTTTTCTGGCAATAGATGTAAATGATTCCTGACAGGACCTACTTCTAACCTTTCTTGGACCTGAACACTTTTATTTTCTACCCAGCCCTCACAGGGACATTATGGGATTAGCAAAGTGGCTTGATAAAGTAATCTATGGGGGCTGGGCAGTGGCACACCTGGTTAAGTGCACATAGTACTAAGTGCAAGGACCCAAGCAAGGATCTGGGTTCTAGCCCCTGTTCCTCATCTGCAGGGGGTAAGCTTTGCAAATGGCAAAGCAGGTCTGCAAGTGTCTTATCTCTCTCCCTATCTCCCTCTTCTTTCTCAGTTTCTCTCTGTCCTATCCATAAATTGGGAAAAAAAAAAAATGACCATCAGGAGCAGTGGATTTGTAGTCCTGGCATATAACCCTGGAGGGAAAATAATCTGTGCATTTGATGTAAATGTAGGTCTTCCATAGGGGATAAACCCAACTTGCTTATTTATTGTATGTGTGTGTGCATGTGTATTTCTGTGTGTGTGCAAGTAATTATTTAATTTAACATAATTATAGGAGTCTTTTAATTTATTTTTAAAAATTCAGAAAGGAAAAAAAATGACCAGGAATTAATATTTCAGATATCCTTTGCCAGCAATCTTTCTAAGTAAAATAAAGTCTGCATTACTTTTTAATATTATTTTTAGTAGAATTTCAAGATCTGTGATTAACTGTGTCTAGTAGAATGGAAAATGTACTAACTTTTTTGTCATAAAAAGGATGATAATGTCTACAGTTTGCAGATTCACCATGACCAAAATACTGTGGAGAATGTACATAAAATATGTTAAGTGGTTCTCAATACAGTCTGCTTGAAAGAAATTACTATTTGCCTTTTGTAAGATGATGAATCAAACTCTGAGATATTGGGCCATTTCTCCAGATTATGAAGCAAATCAGTGAACTAGTAGATTGGAGAATTTTTTTTTAAATTGAATTTTGCTTCAATAATAAGAATAACATTCACTATTTTGTAATAATAATGGTATACTGGAGAAATATATTACATGTTACAGAGAAAAACAGTTAACATATGGTATGTCTTTATTTGACTCTTAATAATTGCTTTCATTTATCTGGTAATTTATATGTATATATTTTTTCTTTTTCAAAATAGTAATATCTATTTTATAGATATTTATTTTGGTTTATCATATTATAGTATTTTTGGAGCATAGATTGTACATGACTCATGACACCAACAAAGTTCCAATGACTTTATACCAGTGAGGCCCATCTTCCTAGACCCTCCTCCCCTACCTATAGCCATCATAGTTTTCAAAGTGTCAGAAGGTCAGTTTCGTTATCATGTTTTTGCAAGTCTCTTTGTTTTACTTATATATGATCCATTTATGAGTGAAAACACCTAATCATTGCTACTTCTTAATTCATTTAGCATAACTACCTACAATTCTGTCTCCTTTGTCCCAGGTGATACAAAGCTATCTTTTTTTTTTTTTTAATTTTTTATTTAAGAAAGGATTAGTGAACAAAAGCATAAGGTAGGAGGGGTACAACTCCACACAATTCCCAACACCCAATCCCCATAACCCACCCCCTCCCCTGATAGCTTTCCCATTCTCTATCCCTCTGGGAGCATGGACCCAGGGTCTTGAGGGTTGCAGAAGGTAGAAGGTCTGGCTTCTGTAATTGCTTCCCCGCTGAACATGGGCGTTGACTGGTCGGTCCATACCCCCAGTCTGCCTCTCTCTTTCCCTAGTAGGGTGTGACTCTGGGGAAGCTGAGCTCCAGGACACATTGGTGGGGTCTTCAATCCAGGGAAGCCTAGCCAGCATCCTGGTGGCATCTGGAACCTGGTGATTGAAAAGAGAGTTAACATATGAAGCCAAACAATTTGTTGAGCAATCATGGATCCCAAGCTTGGAATAGTGGAGAGGAAGTGTTAGGGAGGTACTCACTGTAAACTCTAGTGTAGTCCTGCTTTCAGGTATATATTTTGCAGTAGTTTATGGATACGTGTGCACATAAGCTCTCTCTCACAGAAACTGGTGTATATCTAGGTTATGGGACTTTGTTAGAAAGTGAACTACCTGAGATGAAATTAGAGTGTACTATTAAAGGAAAGGTCTCACCCGAGTAATGAAGCTGAAGGGTTGTCATTCCACACGTGAAGTCTCTGGATACATTCTGAGGTGAAGCATGTTGAGGTAGCAATCGTTGCTTTGGTTAGGTTGTGATCGGCAGATGCAATGTTATTTGGTTTGGATTGGGAGATGCATACGGGAAAGTGGGCCCTATCCAAGGGTTCCAGGACTGGGGGAAGTAGGGGCTCTATAGTGAAGATGTGAGGTTCCTGCTGTCTTAGGGTTCAAAAAGACAATCAATAGTTAATATTATCATCACATTATTTGTTAATTGGGTTAACTTTGAAAAGTCCCTTTGTTATGGTTTGCTGGACAGTACCCAGTATCTTGTATATAGCTGTGCTATTGGAAGCTTCTAATCTACTTGGTCTAGGCTTTTGAGAGAGTCCGCATATCAAATACATAGCCTATATATTAAAAAGATTCAGTTTGTCTTTTGAGAAACTTTAAGACATGCAATTGATTTCCCCCTCTCATATTAATTAGCTACTGATTTATATGTCTACATTTTGCTAGGAGTGTACATAAACACTATTCCCACCACCAAAGGACTGTGACCCATCCCTCCCGCCCACTCCCACCCCCCACTGGCCCAGGAAGCTACATGCCTACCCCTCACCACTGGGTTTTTACTTTGGTGCCCTACTTACAATTTGATCAGGTCCTGCTTTTAGTTTCCCTTTCAGATCTTCTTAGTCAGCTTCTGTTGATGAGTGGGATCATCCCATACTCATCTTTATCTTTCTGACTTAGTTCACTTAACATAATTCCTTCTAGCTCTGTCCAAGATGGGTCAGAGAAGGTGGGTTCATTGTTCTTGATAGCTGCATAGTATTCCATTATGTATATATACCACAGCTTTCTCAGCCACTCATCTGTTGTTGGGCACCTGGGTTGCTTCCAGGTTTTAGCTATTATGAATTGTGCTGCTATGAACATAGGAGTACACACCTCTTTTTGGTTGGGTGTTATGGAGTCCTTGGGGTATAACCCCAGGAGAGGAATTATTGGGTCATATGGAAGGTCCATGTCTAGCCTTCTGAGAGTTTTCCAGACTGCTCTCCACAGAGGCTGTACCAATTTACATTCCCACCAGCAATGTAAAAGGGTTCCTCTGTCCCCACATCCTCTCCAGCATTTGTTGCTGCTGTCCTTTTTGATGTATGCCATTCTTACAGGAGTGAGGTGGTATCTTAGTGTTGTCTTGATTTGCATTTCTCTGATAATCAGTGACCTAGAGCAGTTTTTCATATGTTTGTTAGCCTTTTGGATCTCCTCTGTGGTGAATGTTTTGTTCATTTCCTCTGCCCATTTTTGGATGAGGTCATTTGCTTTTTTGCGGCTAAGTTTGCTGAGCTCTTTATATATTTTGGTGATTAGTTTCTTGTCTGATGTCTGGCATGTGAAGATCTTCTCCCATTCTGTGAGGGGTCTCTCTGTTTGTTTAATAGTTTCTTTGGATGTGCAGAAGCTTTTCAATTTGATGTAGTCCCATTGGTTTGTTTCTGCTTTGGTCTTCCTTGCAATTGGGAAAGCTATCTTTTTTTTAAGACAGGATTCTGTTCTATTGAATATATAGCCCCTAACTTTATTAAATCACCTTTTGATGGGTGATTTGATTGATTCTATATTTTGGCTGTTGTGAATAATGGAGCTATGAACATATAATTCTCTTGTGACTGATGATGACCTTTTTTACTTTCTCTATAATTGAATCAGAATGCATTTTAAATTTGGAACAAGCAAGAATTCTCAGAACTATACTTTTTATATACTTGCTTTCTGACATGTTTCATCCCATAATACTCAAATACTTTATTTATTAGTTGACTTTTATCAATCATTTAGTCTTAAAATAGCCTTCAATAACCATACATTTAATGTTGTCTTTTTAATTTTTTATTTAACATTTTTAAGTGCACTTCAGAGGTTATATTATAATTTCAAGCTCTTTGGTTTTAGCATTTATGTACATTCTTCTAAATTTTTTAAATATTTATTTATTCCCTTTTGTTGCCCTTTTTATTGTTGTAGTTATTATTGTTATTGATGTCATCGTTGTTGGATAGGACAGAGAGAAATAGAGGGAGGAGAGGAAGACAGAGATGGGGAGAGAAAGACAGACACCTGCAGACCTGCTTCATTGCTCCCTGCAGCTGGGGAGCCAGGGCTGGAACCAGCATCCTTAGACCAGTCCTTGTGGTTTGCTCCACGTGCGCTTAACCTGCTGTGTTACTGCCAACTCCCATGTACATTCTTTATTTTGTTACAAATCACCAAGAAAGTCTGTGAGAAATCTGTGTGAAAGTTCTTGTCTTTGGAAATTAAGTAAGATTGCTTTAGCTGTTGTTTTCTATTTCTTGCTCTACTAAGCACTTAACTAATGAGAGCTAGGTAAGTTGTTTTTTTTTACTCATCTATTTACTTTGAAAATTAAAGGTAATATACTTACAGGAAATAATTAAATACTACATGGAGATAAATGTGCTCTTTCTACATCCTACTTACCTGACTCTTACTTCCAATTCTGAATTTCTTCTATTTTCAAGTTTATTCTTCCTCCCTTCCCCCTCCCTCTCCAACCCCTCTCCCTCCTCCTCCACCCCCTTCCTCTTCTCCACCCCCTTCCTCTTCTTCATCCTCCTTCCTCTTCTCCACCCCTCTCCCTCCCTCTCCCCTCCCCCCTTCCCTCATATTCACATTGCCAATTACAAACCATTCTAGGTGATTCTTATACACAGTAAAATTTGAAAAACATTGCTGTAGATAATGGATGACAGACCAGACTGCTGTTGACTAATGATGAACCTGTGGGCCTAGGTGAATAAGTAACTTATCAAAGATTAATTTATGGTGGACAATGATTAAAACATTGATCTCCTGTGTATGCCCAGCTTTTCTGCCATGCAAATTTTTTAGGCAGTACAAAGATTGTTAGAACATTTTTCAAAGGAAGATGTAATTATATGTTATACTACTCTTCACAAACAGTGCCTTCAGAAGTACAAATGGAAGTAGACAAATAATGTCTGAAATAACTGATATATAATTTTTGGTTGTTATCATATTTCATATGTGATGCATATCATGTTTGTGTGTCTCTAAGACTGGAATGGGGAAGAAGGAAGTGACTTATCTATATTTAAGCTAATTATTCTCTAAGTAGTGAATTTACAAGCTTTATGGCCTTGGGCAAAACATTTAATCTCTTTGAGCCTCAATTTCCTTATCTATGAAATGGGGATAATAATGCCAGCCTAACAGGATTGTTGGGATAAGGTAGCTCCTGTGAAAGTGTTTCGCAAGTTGTAAAGTTTAAGTGCTATTATGTTTCTTAAAATTTACACACAAAACTATTCATAAAGCCAGTATTGTATATATCATGGGCAAAAATAAGTAGAATTAGGAGAAAGACATTTCTGTTTAGAAGAATTAGAACATTTTTGAGATTAGTCACATTGTTACTAAGTTCTTCTTCTTCTAGCGTTTGCCCTTCTTCCGTAGCCAGTCAACAGCATCAGGTTGAAAGCTGTCAGGAGCTGCTTGTTGCTGGCTTTGAAAGTGACTGGGATCCATGTGGATTCAGTCAGCTAGGGAGGATCGTCAGTTTCCCCAATGAATGGGTACTCACGGGATGCACCACGAGAAGGTCGATCCAATGCATTTTACTAAGTAAAATATTAATTCAAACTTACTATGGACATTTTTCATTTGAAATTCCCACTCTTGTATTTTGAATTGAATCTTACTGTAGGTAATTAATTCCCTTCTCAAGTTTGTTTTTTTTTAATTTTATTAGAGACACTAATCCAACACTATTTTAGAAACATCTTATTATAATATTTAAAATTTTTGTTTTTTAAGAGATTATTTAATGTAGAGTTAAATGAGTGTATAATTATTTGTATAACTTCCCAGAACAGTAACAAAAAGTATGAGTAATTGCTAACCAAAATTAAGTCAATGTGAGGTTTATATGACTCATCAAACCTTAAAATGAGTTGGGATAATTTTTCTTTCATCAATTAAAAATAAGTATACTGGTAATTAATATGAGTCTTTTGTGTGCTCATTAAGTAGGTCATGGAAGTTTCTCATAGCCTTAGGCAAGGTTCTTTCAGAGATTTGATTAACTTGTGTTGCTGGTTTGAGAATGGTTCATTCTTATGGAGAGCTTCCTTATCTCTAGCAGTGGCATTTCTTTAATAAATGTAGTTGATTTGCTTTAACACTAAGGCAGTATTCCATTTCTTTTCAGCTAGATTAAAGTTACTAAAAGTACAGTGGTGCATCCATCTGATGTGGGTATTGTCGTTAGCTGAGAGATTTTTCTTTAAAGTTTTTTTTAAAAAAAAAACAATGATTTATGGGGTTCACGTGAGGTATCATTGCATGATCTAGGAAAGGGTTGACTTGGAGGGTGCTCCAGCCTGTCTCCCCACTCCTGGAGATTTGGGGAAAGGAACAGGAATGCATTCTATCAGGAGAACTCCGTGAATAGTGAATAAGCAAACCTTTTGTCCTCACCTTCATTGCCTGTTTCTTTTACCATGTTTTTTTTTTTAATTTTTATTTATAGAAAGGAAACACTGACAGAAACCATAGGATAAGGGGGGTACAACTCCATATAATTCCCACCACCAGAACTCCGTATCCCATCCTCTCCCTTGATAGCTTTCCGATTCTTTAACCCTCTGGGAATATGGACCCAGGGTGATTATGGGGTGCAGAAGGTGGATGATCTGTCTTCTGTAATTGCTTCCTCACTGAACATGGGTGTTGGCAGGTGGATCCATACTCCCAGCCTGTCTCTTTCTTTCCCTAGTGGGGTAGAGCTCTGGGGAAGTGGCGCTCCAGGACACATTGGTAGAGTTGTCTGCCCAGGGAAGTCTGGTTGGCATCATGTTACCATCTGGAACCTGGTGGCTGAAAAAAAGAGTTAACATATAAAGCCAAATTGTTGACTAATCATGAACCTAAAGGCTGGAATAGACAAAATGGAGACCCCAATCTTTACCTTGTTTTGTCTCTCTGAATTCTGTCTTCTGCAGTTGCCTTTACTTTAGTATCTGTAGTAGTTCTTTTCAATGGTAGATGCTAAATTAACAAAGTTCTCTTGTTATTCCACTTTTTGTAATAGTGCCATTTTAAAGTCAGTAAGATGATTTTCTGTTACTTCTTAATCACTGTAGACCAAGTTTGGATATTCCCTATGTCCTTTCTGTTTTTCTACACTTCTGTACCTTTTCCTTCTATTACTCTAGTAAACTAAATATATTTCTATTAAGAAACCTCCAGATCACTTAGTATTTGAATTCACACTGTTTTTGAATAATGCTTTTGTAATTCTAATTCCCATTTGAAAAAAAAAACATAACACAGGTAATGCTGCTGTTACACACATTTATTTATTTACATATGTATCATATTGGGCTATAAACTCAGGACTTCTTATGGTACCAGGGCTTAAATCTAGTGAGTTACTTCCTGACCCCTCACAATACTTATTTTTCAAATTGAATGTCATAGTTAATCAGGTATTGGACAGTCATGTTTGCAAATGAAAGACTGCAGTTTGAATCTGGATCTTTCCTAGATTGCTGTGATTTCTAACATGGTAGAAAAATGCATGTGTATAATGAATGCAATTAATTTTGTAGGGTAATTTTTGAGTATCAGATATTATAGTTCCTTGATGAAATAACTATGCAGATGTCTATGCACAGTGTCAGCCAGTTAACTAGGTTTTACTTTAGAGGTAAATTGCATAACATTTCCTAGAAAAGCTGCAGTATACAATGTAGATACAACTATTTTGATATATAACTTCAACCTGAGTAAGTGAAATTTGAAATGAAATTGTTTTTAAGACTAATGTTGAATATTTATCATTGAAAGTTTAAAAATTTTTTTCCCTAGCAGTAATGTGACTAGACCAAAATTAAAAAAATAATAAATGATGTTTTCTACTATACTTATTGTAATTACCTCTCCAGCTTGAAAGTTTATTTTTTTGGCCTCAATGGAAGTGACAGATCATTACAGCCAATTTGTGGTTTTAACAATCATAAGCAACTGACTAATGATGCTATTCACATTGGTTGGGGATTAAAGGAGATTCATTGTGCATGTGTTTATATTTTAGTGTGTGTTTTTCATAATTGAGATGCCAAAAGACAATGTATAAAAGTATCTTGAATTTTTGATAATTCTAGAACCGAGTTATATTCTCCTTTCAATTATTATTATTATTTTTAGCCCACAATATATTTCAAGTTACTTTTTTGGGGGAATAAGAACCATAACAGTATAAACTTTTGTTATTATAGCAGAGCAGATGGAAGGGTAGGGATCTTAAAGATTAAAGAGAAAAAAAGGTTATAAAAGCTCTCTACATTTACTTCATTGTTTGCACAACTTGCATGTCTCACTATATATTTAGTTTCATTCAGGCTTTCCTTTTTTCATTCTGAAGAGGAAGCAGAATACTGAATTCTTTTTCCAAAGGAAAATGTTTGTTGCATCATGAAAAATGAGGACAGATGGCACTGTAAAGCTTTGGGAAGAAGTACTGCACTCCAAATTGTTAGGCAGTGTCAAAGACAAACATACAGCTACCAATTGTTGCAGATACTTATATGACTTAATTCAAGTGTGCTAGACAAAGTTACAAGGTGGAATTTTGCCTCTAACATTAACTAGAAGATATTTTACTAACTGATCACCCAGACTTGACTCTGTAGATGTCCAAGTAGCCAGATTTCATTAGGAAAAAGAATAATTTAAGAAAATCCATCCTAGTCACTTCAGATGTACTGTATAATTTTGGGCTTCACAGTGGTCAAGTTTGCCCAGACACTGTGTGACTGTCAATTAGAGTGTGGAGTATTCTGATCTTTTCTCTCCACTTTTAACTGAATTAGCTTTGCACATGTCCTATCAGGACTTGGGTTGTAGTAAGGTGCATTAACTCACCCCGCCCACTGTTCTGATGGAGCAGCAAAGCATCTATTACCAATACCATATCCAAAGTGACATTTTCCATACAGGCTGCCTGCTGTTTCATTCATAACCACAAGACAGACTGAAATGGCTTGAGTTCTTTTTTACAACTTTCAAAGAGTTAATGGACTGTGCTGGCCCCCTGCCAAAACCTTTAAGAAACTTTATTAATGTGTTATGAGACTGGGACATCATAGTGTGGGATTTTATTGGTTATTCATCTTAATGAATAAAAAGATGTATGCACAATTAAAGCTTCGTGCTCTAGCAGTTGCTTTCTAATAAATGATGAGTCTTTGTCAGTGCTCATCATTGTATTTGTGGATCAATTTTGACTTGTTTCACTCCAAAACACAAAGTTTTAAGCAATCCAATAATATGGACCTTACCTACAGAAACCCCGTTTGAAATAACTTGTATTTGAAATAACTTACTATTTAATGATGTAAAGAACATTACACAAGTGATAAAGTGACCATTTTTTAAATCTCCATGTTAAAAACCTGGACACAGGCTGCACTATTTTCTCTTTGTATTATAAGACTTGTCTGTGACATGTTGATTTTTCATAAGGCAAAACCAAATGGTTTTGTTATAAATCTTGTAGAAGAATAATATGGAATAGCCAGTCGTACAAAGAAGTATTGCCTGTCTATTCCATTTTGGCATGCCAGTTGTCAGACATTTCACTGTTATTTTCAGAGAATTTTATTGCTTTTCATCTGTGATTTTTTTCCCCCTCTCTACCTCAATGGGGTGGGAGTATTGCAAGGAAAGAGTGAAGGCAGAAATTGCATTATATTAAAACTAAATTACAAACAAACTGTGTAATTCAGTGGGTCTAGATATATGTAGTGCTGTAGTATTTGAGAAAAGATGACTATTTTAAAAGTATGTACTTTAAAACCCTCAAATAAATTTCTTGGTGCCATCAGAAGAATAATGGTCTTTTTCACTTTGGAATAATAATCCAGACTACTTAAAGATGATGAAACTTCCAGGTGCTTTTTTTTCTTTTTTCTTTTTTTTGCAAATGACTGGTTATTAGAGTGCAGATTTTTCTGGTCATTTTATCAAAAGTACTTATACTCATTGAAAAAAAAAAGAGAGAGAGAGAGAACCAAAACACAATACCTTCTGTGTAATGGAAGTTTAAGCCACATATGTTTTTATCCATTTGACTAAGAGAATATCATAATTCTTACTAAGACTTCTGAGGCACAGTCATCTCTAATAGAAATTAGATTAATTCAATTTTATTGAGTTGCATAATTTAGAGATAAGTTTAATTTTTCTTTCTTCGACAATTTAACCTTGATGTTGAGATGGCTGCCTATTCAAATAAAAAGTCAGACAGCTATTGGATTTAGCACAAAGCCATTTACTCTTAGAGCCTTCTTGCCTTGAATTTTAAAAATTACCTAAGTTAGACTCATTAAAGCAAAAGTGCAGATAGCAGGATAAAGTTTGAAAACAATTATTCACAGTGACTTTTGAGGAGATAAAAATATTTGGGAATTGAGAAATAATCTTTCAACTTGGCTTTTCAGCATTGTGTGTAACTTGCCACATTTTCAAGTTATCATGCTAAAGCCTTATAAATTTGGCAAGACTGTGTTCTCTAGATTAATGTTAGAAATATTTTGACTTTATTTGATTTTTCATTGGGTCTTATTTCCACTGAGTAATAAGAAGTGGTGGACATCTTGTCTAGGAATCTTTTAGGTGGCAATGAAAAAAACTCTTCTGAGTAGCCATGGCATTATCAGTGGAAAAAAGATCAGAAGCTAAGTCCTGATTAACAGGGTTAAGACTACAGTAACATTCATGTTAAAAAAAAAAAAGGCATACGGGGAGAAAATAGACTGTCATTTTGTGACAGCTGTGGCTCAGAGGGGGGATTACTTGTTTTAGTGGTGAAGTCTTGGGATTTTGGTAGGAGGTTAGGAAGTTTGTGGGAGTGAAGATGGTAGTGGCTTCGAAAAGGGTGTCTGGTATTCACATGTTATCAAGACATTGAGCTGGCCCTTTGCCTTTCAACTGAATGTGCCAGCTTAGTCCTAAATTTGTGGCATGCCATGGGCAAAAAAGATTTTCTAGTCACATCCTCCTCATAGTCTGTGCACATTACCAAACCACAACATAAACTCACCACAGTCAACAGCCTCTACTCAATGGAGATGCCCGCCAGGAAAATTGGGAAGTTATGTGTCAACAATTAGTACATTTGCCCAAAGAACCCTGTCATTTTAGAGCAATCGCCTCTACATGGATTGTATTTCTTTTATTGCAATCTTGATACCTTTACTTTGAGTAGAGAGTAAATTTAGATAGAACATTGGAGTAAAATGTACTTGGATTTAACTACCCCCCCCCCCCAGTTACTAGTGGAATAGTCTTTTGGGCAAATTTTATCATTTGAAAATGGGGATAAAAAATAACACCTATTCTATTGTATTTATTACTGAAAGAACCAAATCTGTAAATAGTATTGAAAACACCATTGGACATGTAAAGAAGTGCCCTTGGTTGTTAACTTTAGTACTTCTTTATTACTGTTAATCCACCAGATATTTGCTGGTAAAGATGAGGATATATAATAATATTTTAAGCACAATGTATGAGGTGAGGCACAAATGCTTTACTTAGCTAGCTGCATTTGTCCTAAGACCCTTTTAGATGATGGTATGGATTCAATATGTATTGCACTGTTGTGTATCCAGCAAAACTTACATTCTAGCAAGTAATGCAAAGCACAATACTTGGCCACATGTACCAAAAGTAACATGATAAAAACAAAATCTGAAGGTTTACTTAAGTTTTTTTTAAGTATATTGTCTTAATCCCCAAATTCTATATATTAAAGCGCCGAGACTCTATCCATGTAGCAGGTGATCAGTCAACATATATTGAATTTCTCTTTGAACAGGTTGTCACTTTAGAATTTTGGGAACTTGTGAAGAAGAAAAACAAGTTATCAGTGTCAAACCACAAAATATTATAAGAAAAAGAGTAAGCTCAGATTTCAAGAGTATTAGTATGTTAATAGTGAAATGGATGTTTTCTGAATATGCCAACTTTGGTTTACCAGTCATTTTAGAGTGACTTGCTGTTATACAGCAATGTGACTTTGACCCTTCTGATAACTAATTAAACACAGGTAAAAGTCCCTAAAATGTCTTTTGTACAGGACCATAGAAATGGTGAACATTTTTTTGCTTTCTTAAAGAGTTTAATAATTATAAAGTATTATATGCATATTGATGCAAATGTAGATTTTTTTCCAGATGAATATTGCACATTAAACAACATTCGAAATATGCATTTAGAGAGACATTACGCTTTCTATTATAATGGGAATTTAAAAATAAGTAAAAATAGTTGTTGTGAATGTTGAATATGTGGACATATAGTTAAAGATAAAAAGAGTGGACATTTAGTGAGTAACCACATGAGTGTAGTGACTCCTCAGTCTGTATCAGCATTATGGAATTTCTATTTCACCTCTGAATTCTCATTTGGCAGAGACAATGTTGGATTCAGATGAGGTTTATAATTTCAGAACAGTAATCACTGCTAATAGTGATTATAGGCTAGAACATCAGGCCTAATGTGTCTCTCAATCTGAGCTTAAACTTGTGGAACACCCTGAAAGAGAAAAATCCATTCACCTCATTATGTAATATTTGGCACCTGTGAACATGACATTTATTGGAAATTAGTTTAATAGAGGGGGGAATAGAGGACAGACCATACACATCTGTGAGATCTAGCTGTACTGCTTAAGTGTCTCACCATTATTTACTGTTCATGTGTTTTATAAATCCCTACTATTAACAAATTGGCATTTCTATAGTTCTGTGCAACCTCCTTCTTTTTGATAAATTCTGGGAACTTTCAGAGATTATTATTAATTTGGTTAAAATTTTCATAGTTAGGTGGGTTTTGTTCTGTGTTTGCCATAGTACTGTATAAAAAGTTTGTTCTTTTTCTTTAAAATTTGATATTTTAATAAGGTAGGAGCATTGCCTTTGAAAGACAAGGAAGAAAATTTGTTTTAAAAAAAATGCGGACATGTGCTTTGATAAACTATAAGTCCTTGTCAGAATTATGCCATTGCAAATAGAAAATTGTAGATTTTGTTCATGGTTTTTCCACAGTATGATTCCATATAGTTGGAAAATTTTAATTTTACCTTTTCTCCCCATAATATTCAGCAAGTTTTATGTCATTAGCAAAAAGCAGTGTGGGCATATTTGTGAATGAAATATTGAGGTGAATGGAACTTCGCAAAAGACCCCATTGTCACCACTTTGTAACTAATATTATCCCAATATTACATCATAGTTCGTGTTTCAAAAGGCTTTTAAAAACTGTGGTAGCAGCTCTTAATTATGTGGGGAGTACGCGTTTTGGCTTCATTGGAGACAGACTTCAGACCCTGCCTGGGGAGCAGGACTGGCCTTTGCCCCTGGCGAGGCGAGCCAGGCCGGCGACATTTCAGGAGGCCGCTTGGCAGCCATTTTAGATCCTGCCCGCGCAGAGAGCTCCTGGCTGCCAAAAACTGCAGCCGCTCTGTGCCAAGACACTCTTGGCAGTGGAGATAAACTTTGTAGAGATACACAGTCCAGAAATATCTTATAATTACAAAGCACAGGGGGCAGAATGTTTTTACAATACAGCTGTGCTAATGTAAACATTTAATTTGGCAGGCTTCTCCACCCACTTTTCAATTAACCGGGTTTATGCAGATACTTTAGGTCTGTAATAAACTTTATTGCTACTTCTCTTAGAGTACAGTTTATGAAACACAGATTTGAGGGGCTTTTTTTGGGGGGGGTTTCCATCCATTTAGGAAAACACATTGCGAATGTTATGTTGCCTCGAAGGGGAAGTGTAGCTTTTCTATCTGAAAAAAAAAAACCAACACAGGCCTGGCTTAACTGAAACAATTGCTTTAGGGAAGAAAAAAAATGTGGGGGCTGTCTCCTTTGGCTTCTAAAGCATGCAAAAGGATATTAATAGAAAGAGGTAAAATCACTTATATAGCTACAAAAAGACACTTGTGTTGAAGATCATTAAAAAAGATAAATGTCCCCTGCAATGCATGAGACTGTTTCAGAGATAAATTCCCAATAACAGTTCTTACAGATATAATTATAATAATTGTGTGATCGCCGTGATAATTATTCGTATAGAGTGAAAGAAATAATTTTCTTTATAAAGTAGCATTCAACTGTTCAGCTCACAAAGCTAGTCAATAGACCCTTTTCAGCTAACCTAAGAAATGGTGGAGGTCACAGAGTTTTAAAGCTAAATTTGGTTTTAATTGACATTGTGAAAAGAATTTTTATAAAGAATATGACATCACATTTCATGATATCTCTTTGTGTAAATGTGCTTACATATGTCTCAGATAAACTAGACAAAACCTTTAAAATGGTATAATATGAATAGTTTATTTTTCTAGGACAAAAGAGATCTTTGACTCATAGTTTTCATGTTTTTCCATCTAGAAACTTTGCCTTGGTTATGGTTTTTAAAACTTTTTCTTTTTTCTCTTGTTGATGGATTTTAGTAATAGGAACCATCCTTAAGATGTTTCTCCCTAAGGACTTTTTGGTTCCTCACCATTCAATCTATGGGGTGTGACCACAAAATAATTTTCAATCTGAAGTTGTATTCTACCATTCACCATTCAGAAGTTAGCTAATAGATAGTTCCCTTTTAGTTTTTCTGGAGGATGGTAGAGGTCAGAGAATTTTAAAGCTGTAGACTCATTATTTTACAGTCTTGTCATTTTGTGCTTAGTAGCTATTTTACTAGCCTATTGCTTTTATTTATTCTTCTTATCACAGTTAAGCAATACATTTGCTATGGCTTTTATTGTCTCATGTTTTATACAGTAAAAACAAAAATCAAAAACCAATTGTAATTGTCTGATGACTAAATCTGTATGTGTGTGACATGCTTATTTTAATTTTCAAAGTATAATTCTGGGTATGGATTATTTATAAATTTTCAACATTTAGAGCCCTTTTCACCTGTTAGCAAGTGAATGGAAGTCAGAGTACTAGAGATTAAGCTATAAGCTTCATGAATACAAAAGCAAATCATGTTTTGTACACTGCAATAAGACTAAGAAATGATATATGAATCTTGTAGATGCTTAATTATGTTGCTTACACACAACACACATGCACTTTTTTTTTTTTCCTCCAGGATTATTGCTGGGGCTCACAACCTGCCCTACAAATCCACTGTGCCTGGAGGCCATTTTTCCCATTGTGTTGGGCTTCTTGTAGCTGTTATTGTTGTTATAGCTGTTGTTGTTGGATAGGACAGAGAGAAATCAAGAGAGGAGGGGTACACAGAAAGCAGGAGAAAAAGATAGACACCTGCAGACCTGCTTCACTGCTTGCAAGGCTACCCTTTGCAGTCCTGAGGAGCTGCAGGCTTGAACTGGGATCTTTACACTGGCCCTTGTGCTTTGCACCATGTGGCTATGTGTACTTAACCCGCTGCTCTAGCTCCCCCCCCCCTTTTTTTTTTAAACAGAGCACTGTTTAACTAGTTTATGATGGTGCTGGGGCTTTCTTTCTTTTTTTTTTTTTTAATGTATCTAAATTCTATTTATCCACATATCTGCCTACCATCACTGAGGCTTTACTGCTCCAGGCTGACACTTTCTGATAGAAAAAGAAACAGTGGTCCAGGAGGTGGCACAGTGGCTTAGGCACTAGACTCTCAAACATGAGGTCCTGAGTTCAATCCCAGCAGCACATGTACCAGAGTGATGTCTGGTTCTTTCTCTCTCTCTCTCCTATCTTTCTCACTAACAAATAAATAAATAAATAAATAAATAATCTTTATAAAAATTAAATTAATAAAAAGAAAAAGGGGGTTCAGGCGGTAGCACAGCGGGTTAAGCACACATGGTGCAAGCACAAGGACCCGCCTAAGGATCCAGGTTTGAGCCTCCGGCTCCCGCCTGCAGGGGTGTCGCTTCAAAGGCAGTGAAGCAGGTCTGCAGGTGTCTGTCTTTCTCTCCCCCTCTCTGTCTTCCCCTCCTCTCTCCATTTCTCTCTGTCCTATCCAACAATGAACGACATCAACAACAACAATAATAACCATAACAAGGCTACAACAACAAGGGCAACAAAAGGGGGAAAATGGCCTCCAGGAGCAGAGGATTCATGGTGCAGGCACTGAGCCCCAGAAATAACCCTGGAGTCAAAAAAAAAAAAAGAAAAGAAAAGAAAGAAAAGAAAAAGATAGAAACAAAGACATCACATACCAAAGCTTTTTTCCATACAGAGTCAGGTCCATCCTGGTCATGCACATGACAAAGCAAGCACACTATCCAAGTGAGCTACCTTGCTGGCCCACTTTCTTTTCTCCTCCTCTTCCTCATCCTCCTCTTCCTCCTTCTTTTTCTTCTTCTTCTTCTTCTTTTTTAATAAACATGGATAATTCTAGTAAGTACCTGTAAGAAGTTTATGAGTGCTAATTAACTATACAAGTTGGTAGTTCATTATGATGCTTGCTTTCTTTTAGGTTATTTTGTCTTTCTTTGGGGAATGAATTTTTTTTGTATTTCAGTTTCCTTATGGATAGTATATACAAGATAACATCTTTCTGCAGCTTAAATTTATTCCCAGATTATGCCTGGTATTCACTGTCAAGAGATAACAATCTATTGGAAAAGGGGCAGTGTCTAAGCAACAAGCCATATTTCAGTGTTGAAGACCATAAAACAAATGTTGAAAGTGTCAACAAGGTACTGTGGGCTTGACAGTCTGACCTCCCCAGGTAGGAGAAAGTAAATTTCATAGAAGATGGACAGAATTCAACAATGAGATATGAATTATGAGTTTGTACAGAAATAGACATTGTAGGTGCAAAAGCATAGAGACCCACAGTTGCATCATTGCATATTCTAAATACTCAAAGAGCATTTAGAACTTAAGTGTTGAGAAGTGGGCCATGGATGTAGGAAAGGGTAAAAGCTTTGGGTTTGTAGTAAGAAATGAGGTGAGGCAAGAGTAAACAAGACAGGGATTCTCCTTGAATGCTGTACTAAAATGTTTTTGTAGACTGTTCTGGGCAATAGGAGCCATGAAAGCATTTTAAGGAGTGAAATGATGTGATTCCTAGTGGGAGTAAAGATGAAACCTGACTTCCTTGTGAAGAAGGAATCCTAGTGGCCTGAAATTGACAGTGGTTATTTTCAGGTGAAACATGAAGACCCACAATAGGGGACTAGAAATAGTTCAGCTGGAGAAAAGGGAGGGAATGAGTGTGGAAGGTAAATTTTCCAGAATTCTTGAATTTATATTTTGGGAAACTGAGTAGCTTTGGGTGTCAATAACTGGACTATGGATATGGTGGGTCAAGAAGGATTTTGCTGGTAAGTTATCAAGGGAGGGGATTGGATATGGAGTTCTGGTGGTGGGAATTGTGTCAAATTGTACCCCTTTTGTCCTATGGACTTGTCAGTGTTTCTATTTTATAAATAAAAAATAGTAACAAAAGGGGAAAAAAAGGAGAGGGTCAGGTCTGAAAAACTGTTCTGGCATCCTCTGCAAGTGATCAAACTTGTAAACATGCAGTTCTTTGCATTTGAGCATGGGGGACGGACATAAGGAGATACAGAGTGAGTTCAGGAGCTACAGGCCTACCAAGGACAAGAAAAGCCATCATGACAAAAGACAAACAAGCAAACAGAAAGGGAGACTTAGGAGTAAGAATTAATACCCCAAGGGGAAAGGGAAGATTTTTTTTTTTTTTTTTAAGTTAAGAGTCTGGGAAAGTGAAGACAAATTACTGATTTACGGAACTCATAATTTTAGGGCTCCGGTAGTTTCACAGCTGTAAAGTGCACATGTTCCCATGTTCAAGGACCCATATTCAAGCTCCTGGCCCACACTTGGAGAGGCAGGCATTGGCTCTAAAAGTAATAAAGCAGTACTATAGGTTTCTCTCTTTCTGTCTCCCTCTCAATTTCTCTCAGTCTATAGAAAAAAAGAAAAAAGGAGTCGGACGTTACAATAAAAAGACAACAAGGAAAACAAATAAAATAAAAAAAGAAAAAAGTTATGATTTATACTAGACAAGATTATTATTTACTCATTGTAAATGGCAATCAGATAGTATTAAATTTTGCTCTTTTATTTTACTCCTCAGTGTACATTCACCAAAACAGATGCAGTCATATCGGGCTTGCTCAAAAGGTGAATATTCTGTAAACTTAAGGAAAAAAAAAGGGAGCAGAGGAGACAGCATAATGGTTATGCAAACAGACTCTCAGGCCTGAGACTCCTAAATCCCAGGTTCAATTTCCCGCCACCATAAGCCAGAGCTGAGCAGTGTTGCAGTGCTCTGGTGTTTGTCTCTATGTCTCTCTCTCTCTCTCTCTCTGCATTTCTCTCAAAAATAAAATATTAAAAAAAATAACTTAGGCAGAAAACTATGTCCCCTCCTCTCCTAATTCTCCTAATTCTGAGAAGGAAACTCAGAGACTTTTTTTTTTTCTCATTCAACCTTAAATTTCAGTGTGAGTTGTATTGAAGGAACAAACAATTTCCCAGAAAATAGAAAGACATGCACCCAACCACTGAGCACACCCTTTAATTGCTCTTACCAAGCCTCCAGACAATTCCCTAGGGGAAAAATTATGCTCCGAGCCCCTGGTCCCTGGGTTCACTCTGTTAGTAGCATCAGTGAGGAGCAATTTATTTGCACAATCCCCTCTGCTTCCCTTCTCCCTGTGTGACTCCCCAGTTTAGCAGTAAAAGACTTAGAAAGTGGTGACATTATGCTGGTATATGTGGATAATATTAGAAGAATTGATTGAGGACTGGCAAACTAACTCACTTAGATAGTGTGATACTTTACCATGTGTGATTGGAGCCCAGCCACCACCACGTTAGAGGAAGGATTGATGCTGTCATCTCTGTCTCTTTCATTCTTTCTTTGTCTCTATCTGAAAAAGTTATCCTGTAGTGGTAAAACTCCAGTGATCACTGAAAAGGAAAAATGATTGCAGTAACATATAAGTAAAAACAGGAGCGAACTGCAAATGTTGTACCACACTGTAGTCTCCTGAGGATACCTCAAAGTGTTTTTGTTAATTTTTTTTTCATACTGTTGCCATCAAATACATTGAAATTCATGGTCAGTATGGAAAATCAGCCATGGATTTTCCACTTAATAGAAATAAATGAGCAAGTAAAGCATGTGTTAGTTAAAAATCAAAAGCACACGTTTATGACTCTTTCAAAAGGCAAAATGTCTATAGGCCTAATTGTACGCTAGTACATCTTTCCTTTGTTTTTCCTCTCCAGTCCCTACCATCCTAAGATGCTGCTTCACCACTTCTTCAAGAAAGCATAAACAGGAACAAATTAAGTTTCTGAGTAAAGTTAGATTCTGCTTAAGTAGATTAGGGTCTGGCATACCGTTTAACTTTATCAGGCATTTAAAGATGAGGATGTACACTGTAGCCGGCTGTGACTTGCCAATTAGCTGGGCTTTCCCCACTGTTTCTGGTTTGGCAGAGACGAGGTGGTTCACCCTGCTGCACTACAGCCTGCCAAGGACACATGGCCAGCTCCCGGCTTCCTGTCTTCCTCTTTGTGTCCTGGCCTTGCCTTCAAGGGAGCTGCCAAAGCACTGCTGCCAACAATCTTCCTTTGGAAAGGTCAAGCAACCTCAAGTCACCTATGCCAATGTTTGTGTTTTCTTTTTAATCCTTCTGTGTTCAAGTTGGAGAAAAATGTACAACTGAGCATGCAAAGTGGAACCTGGGGTCACTTTGGATCACTTAGATAAAACAACAGAACCCAAAGAATCCCCAGACCAGTTGGGATATGATGTTTCTAGTAGAATTCTATTTAAAGCTCCGAGAAGTGTGATAGAGTTCAAAATGGTTCAGTGTGGATTTGGACTTAGTTTGCTTTTTAGGATTCTCTATACACATGTGATTCTTGGCTGGAACTGACTTTTGCTGCATCACATGGCAGGGTGAGAAAGAAAAGTGGAGATTGGTCTTGGCTTAAAGACTGCATTTTTGTTTGTTTGGTTTTTTTTTTTTTTTTTAAAGGACTCTGTAGTCACATGCTAGGTTTTGCTCTCTAGTTTTGTGTCTGCAGGCGAGCATTTCTGTACTGTCTAAGAACAGTCCACAAGAGTTACCTGGGATGCCAATTGGAATTGTCATTTTCCTTGGCCATACCATTCTCTATGAATTACAGCCATTGGTAGAGGGACCAAGATTACCAAGATTTTTTTTTTAAAACAAACATCCCATATAAGTCTTATGCTTATCAGATTTTGTGAATTGAATCTTTAATTAACTGTGAAATGAATGTGCTCCTTCAGTTGGTCTTTTTGGAGACTGAGTACTTAAATTATTTTTTGACTGTATAGAAATGACTATTATGACCTCCACCAGCAAACACTTTTCAGAAGATTAAAATAAACTTGAGAGACAGAGAGAGAGAAACCCCACAACCAGTCAGAAATTGTATCCAAGATAATTATTTCTTATTTGAACCTTAATTTTTAAGAATTATTGATCACACTTTTTCTGTGACATACAGGACCACCACAGGTTGTATACTAAATAACTTTAGATGACTCTCTCCCTGTGACTCATACTTTGATTTATACTCCTTGGGATTGTGTAGTGTGATGGGCCTAGTGATACTTGCCTTTGAAAGGAAAGTTTTCATTAATGCAAAGCGGCTTTCTTTTTCAACATGAAAAAAAATTAATCTGAGTGCTGATAAGATACGTCACTTGAGAGGTTATCTGACTTGCCATATGAATGACTCGAGATCCAGCCTTTGGGAAGCGTCTGTGCTGTGATGTTATCCTCCTCCTCCTCCCCCCCCCCTCTCTACCTTAGCAAAAAATGTCAGCTTGGAGCATTGGAGCTTAAGCAAAAATAAATACATTAATAAGTTTATTTGAGAAACATAGAGCTCTTACAGAGCCTAAAGTTGAACTGTCTGCTAATTCTCATGGCTGTAAGCATTGAACAGAAGGTATATTCTTTGTTCTGCATGTAGACGCACAAAAACTTTGACTTATCCCCAGTATTCCTGTTGGAATTTTCATGTTAAATCGTCCCTAAGCTCAACTTAGTTTTCCTTTGATCTTTTGGTACTTTGTAATATGCTGTCATTGTTGGTAAGTAAGGATGTTTAGAGGGTAACTTTGAACATTTAAATTTTACTTCATTGTTTTGTAGAATTCCTCCAGTGGGGCACAGCTTACCTTTGTAATTTTGCCATTTCCCCCTTCCTTCCCTAGAACTTGTAAAATATGCTGAAAAATTGCAGCCTCAGGGACACCTTTTTCAGACATCACTAGCATTCTATCAATACTAATTTGGAACACATGCTCTGTCAAAGTTTACTTATAGCCTTGGGTTCCAAATTTGCAACTTCAGCATTTTTGATTAAAAAGAAACAACATATATATATATTCCTTCTTTGCCTCCCCCTTGAACTCTTAGTCTTTTATAACAGTAATAAGGAAATGTGGTTATGTGTATAATTGCCCATGAGACAATTGTACCCTAGAGGACTGGTAGAATTTTCTCTATCTGAGGGTTGGGTTCCATCAAGAAACTCCATTTACAAATAACTCAATTATACTAATAACAACAATGTCTTTATTTTTATGGCAACTTTCCCTATAGAGTTCAAAATGTATCCTATCAGATTCATTGTTCTAATACCCCAGTGATAGGGAGTAAAAAAGTTTTATTATAGCTTGTTTTGAGATAGGCAATTGAGGCAGAGAGGTTAAGGACATCCCACAGGTCACAAAAAACAGTCAATGGGGGAATCACAGTGAAAAATCAAGGTTTCCTATTACTCTTCCAGTTATTAAGCTGAATATTTTCTTGGGCACTGAATGAAGAATAAAGTCAAATTCTTTTAAGATTGCAAAATAATGTGGGTGGCAGTGCTCTGACATTTGTTAAGGTATTCTTCATATCTTTATCATTTAGTGGAAATGGAAGGTGAGAAAGTATGATTGTTATTATCAAGTTGTTCTGATAGCTCTAACATGGGTTTTTACAAATTCTTGATTGGTTGGATTCAAGCTATCAGCCATCAAGGTCATTAATGAAGGACTGATAAAAATTTAAATTTGTAATCATGAAATAAAACTATCCATAGTTCATTAAATTTAAAAGAATTCCATGGGGGGTGGGCAGTGGTGCACCCAGTAGAGTAGACATGTTATCATGCATTGCAGGAGGAAGGATGCTTCATGAGTTATGAAGCAGTGATGTAGGTCTCTCTCTCCTATTTCCCTCTTTCCTGTCAATTTCTCTTTGTCTCTAAAATAAATAAATTAATTAATTAAAAAGATAAGCTATTTATAAAGCAAAAAATCATTAACATTTTCATGAGGATGACAAGCTTTCAACAGATTAAAGTTATATCATAAAAATCAAAGTTTCTAACCGTTTGTGAAGGGACCCCCCCCACCCCCTGTCAAGTGGGGAACTGCAAACTCAAATCGGGATCCTTGTGAGAGTCCTTGCTCTTCGTACTATGTCTCTTAACCAGGTGTCCCAACCACCTGCCCTCCCCCCCACCTGAAATAAAAATCTTTAGATAAAAAAGAAAACAGATCTATCAGATTTGATTATTTAAACTTAAGAGAAACTTATTAAGATAAAAGAAAAAATTATCTTCTAGAAAGTCAGAATTATGGATATGCTAGAATCACTATTGGAATGGAACTGGGTAGTAGTTCATTCAGTAGCGTGCACATGTGACAGTGTACAAGCCCCCAGATTCAAGCCCCTGTCCCCATCTGCAGGGGAAAAACTTCACAAGTGGTAAAGCAGGGATGAAGGTGACTCTCTCTCTCTCTCTCTCTCTCTCCTTCTTTCCTCTTAATTTCTTTCTGTCCCTATCCAAAAAATATATACATAAAAAATATTTTTAAAAGAAAAAAAGTATCATAATTTCTCTGCTTACATAAACTGCCTAACAAAAACTTTTATAAATAGTCTGAATTTTTTTTTAGCTTTTCACATTATAGATATTAGAGTTATACGACTGGGTGTGATAACTCCAGGCCCTTTTTTTGGAGGGGAGGGCAGAGAGTGATAGAAGTACTGGGGGTAAAATTGCTTCTAATCTTCCTACCTGATTGCAGAGCACCTTGGAGGACACATTCTCTGGGGAGGTGACACAGTCAACTTGATGCTCTTAATTACTATTGTTTGGTTAGGGGTTAAAAGGCTGAGATGGAATAGTTTGGTGAGGGCTCTTGGCTCCCCAACTGTCCAGTGTGCTGGTCTTGGGTCAAGAGTGAGTGGTAGTAGTCTTACCTTTGAGCAAGATCCCCTGTCCACAAGTGTGAAATTGAAAAATCAGAAAGCCCACAGTTTTATCAGGGTTGGCTTTTGAATGGGAAAAAGGAAAAAAAAATAATAAAAAGGCAAAATGAAAATACATGGAGTTTGACTCTTTGATTTTCAAAGTTCTAGAGTGTGTTTGTATTTCTTCCCTGTAAAAGCAGTAAATGAAACCATCTTCCTTGTATCATAGATCCTCCTCTTCAGTCTCACGGGAAGAGTAATGGCCTTGAGACTTTATCTCATCATTGCTGCACCTCTTGTTGTTAATGAATGTTAAGCTGAAAGGGAATCCAGGTAAACAGATGAACAGAAAGTAAAGTTAAACCAAATGTGAATCAGTTTGTAAAATAACATAGAAATAAAATATTCATCTTTTAAGAACAGTTGTAGCATATCAAACAGACAGAGGAGATGAGCACAGCATTCTATTGATACTAGTAGATTAGTTTATATCAGCTCATTTATTTCAATTTTGATAATTCCTGGTTGATATTACCAGACAGCTTTTAGATATTATTTTATTATTGTTCAATTATATCATTTCAAAGGAAGGCATTTCCCCACTTTCTTTCAAGTAACTTCACTGGATTCGAGGACTATTTTTCCTTTGTGTTTATTATATTTTGATTTTAGCAGTATGACATACACATCCATTATACCACAAAAGATTCTGTTCTGTGAAAAGAAAGTGAACAGTGTCGTTGATTTAAAAACAACGGAGCCTAATGGCTCTATTAAATGGGAGCCTAATGCAAAGAGGAAACTTTGGCTTGTGAACGAGACTAGGATAACTTAACTTTTATATTAAGATTTTGTCTGAAAACCTTGTTTCATTGCAGTCCTTAAAATTGCCATTGAGCAAGAACTCCTCAAGGAGTGAGTATAATTCAGTAATGAAATATAAGTATTTTCATTTGTAGTTGTTTTTTCTCAAAACCAGAAAGAACTATTTTCCTGTTTCAAGTCCTTTAAAATCTAGCTGGATTTTTTTTTTTTTTTTTTGCCTTCAGGGTTATTGCCAGTGCTCAGTGCCTGCACAACGAATCCACTGCTACCCCCCCATTTTTGTTGTCCTTGTTGTTGTTATTGCTATTGTTCTTGTTGGATAGGACAGAGAGAAACTGAGGGAGGAGGGGGAAGACAGAGAGGGAGAAAGACAGGCACCTGCAGACCTGCTTCACTGCTTGTGAGTTGACCACCCTTCAGGTGAGGAGCCAGGGCTCAAACAGGGATCCTTGTGTAGGTCCTTGTTCTTCCTGTCCTGTGCATTTAACTCACTGCACTATTGTCCAGCACCCCCTTAGCTGGCTTTTAATCTTATCTTTATTTTATTGAAGTATTCTTTAGCTGTAGAGTTTGTCAGGAACTCTGTCAATAAGGTGTAAAACAATAAGCATTTTTTACAAAGAGCTGTTGCTTTTTATTTCCCATTTTAATCGTGTTACTGGAAGAAGAAGGGCTGTGGCCCTCAGAGACATTTGATTAAGTTTTACAGCTTGGTGATGGAACTTATAGCATCAGATCTTTCTTTATAGCCAGGCTTCAGTTCTTCTTGGGTTATTTATACTGCTAACTTCCCCAACAGTTGATTGGTTTCAGCCCCAGAATCATAGTTTACACTGATGCCTGTGCTGACATTTTTAACCAACTTGTCAAGACATAAGCAGATCTAGGAGGAAAAAAAAAAAAAAACATTCTACATCAGATATAATATCTTTTGGAAAAACTTAAAGGATATCACAGTAAGAGATTTAATTTTTGAAGCGAGAAATAAAATATTGACCAGGGTGAGGTAGTATAATCTAGTATTAAACATAAAAAACATTTTAGCATTTGTCAATTAAAATAATTGGCTTATATATTATTTTGGTATATTTTCCCCTACTTTATCTGCTGTAACATTTGTAAGTGAAGTGGATGGACATTTTGTGGTTACTAACTTCTGGCAAAACCTTCAAATGCGTTGTGGAAGGTAGAGATGAGTTTTTTGCTCTGTCAGCTGACTTCTTATTTAAACCTATTTCAACCCCATTACATGTGATGGTTTCAGTTTCCTGCTTAGTATAATGTAAATCATTCAGTCTCATTGGCTTTGTCCAGGCTCTTTTAATTTTAAATTAGTGATTGAATAATGGTTTACAAGATTATAAGATTCCAGGGGTTATAGTTCTACACCACACCCACCACTAAAGACTTGTGGCTACTTCTCTCCCCTCAGGATAACCACTATAGTGGTTATCACAAAGTCTTAGAGACAGTTTGGGCACTTTTCTTTATTTTTACAAGTTTATGTGTTTCAATTTGCTGTATTCCACATATGAGCAGAATCATCCTGTCGTTGTCTTTCACTTCTTTACTTACTTCACTGAACACAGTCACCAATAGTTCATCCATTTTCACCTGAAGGCAACAATGCCATGATGTCATCTTTTTCAGTTACATAGTAGTATTGTATGTTCCATAACTTCTTTAGCTAGTCATCTGCTGATAAGCATTTAGGTTGCTCTCACTCACTGGCAACTATGAATAAAGCAGCTATGAACATAGAATGCTCCTGTTGGTTTGCATTAGTAGTGTTTTTTTTTTTTTTTTTTTTTTTTTTAAACCAGAGTACTGATCAGCTTGAATTTATGGTGATATGGGCGATTGAACCTAGGACTTTGGAGCCTCAGGAATGAGAGTCTCTTTGCATAACCATTATGCTATCTACCCCCAGTGTTAGTGTTTTCATGTCTTTTGGATATATGCCTAAGAGTGGTATTGCAGGATCATACTGTATTTCCATTTTTTAATTTGTTTAAGAACTCTCCATATTGTTATCCAAATGGCTGGACCAGTTTGCAGCTGGGAGCTCAAACCTGGATCCTTGAGTGGACCTTTGTGCTTTGTACTATGTGTGCTTAACCAGGTGCACAGCCACCTGACCTCCATCCTTCTCCTTCTCCTCCTCATCCTCCTCCTCTTCCACCTCCACCTCCTTCAACTTTTTTTTTTTTTTTAAGATTTATTAGAGAAAGAATGAGAGAGGAGGATGAGAGGACCAGAACTCTGCTCAGTTCTGGCATAAGATGGTGCTGAGAAATGAATCTTCAGTCTGAGTCATGCAAAAAGGTGTCCTAACAAGTTGATTTATCTCCCTGATCCTATGGTGTTAAGGCTTGAAAGACAAAAAATCTATAACTTTGTGGGAGAGTAGAAGGAGTATTCATAAGGAGTGAGAGAAAACACAGGGACATGGTAACATAATGCAGTGTTGGCAGCTGGTGTGCCCACTACACACCAGAGTCATCCTGCTAAAGTTACATCAAAAAAAGTTGGTAACGTATGAGTCACTGTTGTATGTTTTTCTTTTCATGATGTCCTTTCCCTTTAGTGTGGCTGTTATCTAGCACACCACAGAACATAAAGTATATTGGTACTGTTTCCATTTGTGATTGTAAGGGTTTGGTATTGTGAGTTCATACATCAATACTTCCTTATGCATGCATATATATATATATATATATATTTGTATCTCCTACATTTGGAATTTTCTAGCAAAACAGACAATACAGTTCTGATAGAAGAAAATACTTTTTATTCCCTCCTATTTTATGACTTTTTCTATCTGGAAATGTGGATGTCAAGTGAGGTCTTGTGAACTATTTCTTAGAGAAACAGTAATGTTGAAATATTTCTCTTTTTAAATATGTGTTATTTTTGTGCTGATATAAATTAGTATATGCTTAAGACAACTTTTGATTTTCTCCACATGAGGTTGTTGGTTGATAGATATTTCAAAGTTGTGTCATGAGATATAAATAAATGTCTAGTATCCTATAAAAATAACCAGATATATAACACAGTCAAGGAAAATATAGTAGTGTAAGTAGGAAAATGACATACACAGAGGAAAATTCAGCTATATTATCTGTTAAAAGTTGAGACTCTTTGAGATGGTAAAAGGAATAGTAAGATGGGTGGAAGGATTATCTGTCTAATAATAGAGATGTATTTAAAGCTGGCATTGAAAATCTAAGCAACTAATATTTACTGGGAAAAACAAAACAACAGAGGGGTCTGGCGGTAGCGCAGCGGGTTAAGTGAACATGGCAAGCCCAAGGATCCTGGTTCGATCCCCCGGTGCCCCACCTGCAGGGGGGGTAGCTTCACAGGTGGTGAAGCAGGTCTGCAGGTGTCTCTCTGTCTTCCCCTCCTCTCTCTCCATTTTTCCTATTCAACAATGAACGACATCAACAACAACAATAACCACAATAAGGCTACAACAACAAGGGCAACAAAAGGCGCGCAGCGGGAGGGGGCGCTTTTTTTGGGGGGGAAGTCCTCCAGGAGCCCCCAGCAATAACCCTGGAGGCAAAACAAACAAACAAAAAACCAACAACAAAAAGCCCTTATCCTTAAGGTGTTTATGTCAAGCCTTACAAAAGATTTCAAGAGGGAGTCGGCTGGTAGCACAGTGGATTAAGTGCACATGGGCAAAGCGCAAGGACCAGCATAAGAATTCCGGGTCAAGCCCAGGGCTCCCAACCTGCAGGGGAGTCGCTTCACAGGCAGTGAAGTAGGCCTGCAGGTGTCTTTCTCTCCCCCTCTCTGTCTTCCCCTCCTCTCTCCATTTCTCTCTGTCCTATCCAACAACAAGGACATCAATAACAACAGCAACAATAAAAACAAGGGCAACAAAAGGGAAAAATAAATAAATATAATGGGTTAAAAAAAAGATTTCAAGAGAAGGTCAGGAGGCGGTGCACTGGGTTAAGCACACATAATATGAAGGACAAGGACCGGCACAAGGCTATTAGTTCCAGCCCCAGGCTCCCCACCTGCAGGGGGTTTGCTTCATAAGCAGTGAAGCAAGTCTGCAGGTGTCTATCCTTTTCTTCCCCTCTCTATCTTCCCCTCCTCTCTCAATTTCTCTCTGGCCTCTCCTACTAAAAAAAAAAAAAAAGGTGAAAAATGACCTTTAGGATCAGTGGATTCTTAATGCCAGCAGTGATAACCCTGGAGACAAAATAATAAATAAATAAATAAAAGATTTCAAGAGCTAAGATGGCATATTCAATAGGTTTGGTGGCAGTACTTGCTCACCTTTTTAAGTAAAAATCACAATGAAAATTGAGATTTATTAGTACTGTAAATGATAGTGTATCTAATCTGCCTAGCACTGGTAACAATATTCATTTTAGGGTAATAAATATGCCAAACTTCAGAAAGTTCATGTAACTGTCAGAGTTTAGAAAACTAATGATTCTAATAGAATTTCAAAGTGAAGAGCTACTTACAATGATGTTAGAAGAAAAACCAAATGGAAATGAGGCAACTCATATGGAGGTGGTATTACCAGAGCCCTTTCTTTACTTAGGGCTGCCTAGGGAGTGGGGGACCACAGAGAGGGGAGCTAGTCTTTTGGAAATTAGCACCACAAAGAGCCCTAGCTACTATTTGGAGACACCTGACAAAGTTGAAAGGAGGGAAGAGACATTTCCTCTTTTCTTTTCTTCCAGCTTTCCAGATTGCAGTAGTCTAATGTGGGTTGTCAAAGTACCTAGCAGTTTGCAGAAACAGAATGAGAATTCATTTGAAGAACCTGCCACCATAAGACAGTTCTGATTTTGGGGTTGGGTAGGAGAGTGGAATTGAAGACTCAAAGCATACATCTTGTGGATGGATTAAATTTGCATGATATTACCCAAAATCTTATTGTAGCAGTCCTCCTCACTTGCATTATGCCAGTTTTTTTAATAAAATGAAAAAATATACTCCATGGCTTTTCATCACTGCATTACTGTTAGAAGCTTTTGAAAATTCCTCTTGAATGATCTTGTTGGTTAATTTTCAAGTTTCAACATACTTTTTGTGTCGGAAAGGCATTTCTCTTCTATAATTAAAATTATTTTTAAGGTCAAAAACAAAAGGTAACAAACTCAGTTGTTACTATGGTAAATAGCTCTGACAAAATATTGTAGAGGAGGACTAGGTCGTGGTTCACCCAGTGGAGTGCACACATTACCATAAGTAAGGACCTAGGGTTCAAACCACTGGTGTTTTCCTGCCAGGGGAAGCTTTGTGAGTGGTGGAGCAGTGCTGCAGCTGTCTCTCCACTTTGTCTCTCTCTTTCTCTCCATATGCTTTCACTCAGCCAGAAAGAAAGGGAGGGATGTAGGAAAAGCTTAATTGCTGCTGGGAGTGAAGGCACTGAACACCACTGATAAATATCTGGTGACAAAGAAAGAATGAATGAGAGAAAAAGAGGGGGGGAGAAAGAGATTAGTTGATTGTTGAGGACCTTTTCAACGTTTTGGAAAAACCAGGAGTGGACAAAGAAAATTTCTCCTGTCTTTGTAACCAAGTGCTGTTGACAACTTGGGAATAATGACGTGGTTTCTTGGTTCCTTTGTGATTATTGAGGAGGTTGGCTATGCTGCCTAGTTCATATTATGACTGGAAGGCAGTGTAGGTTCTGAGATGGCAGTATAGTAATTAATGTGGAAAATTGAACATTAGTCATGTGTAATGTTATGTGCAGTGAAAATAATCTGTATGAATACGGGAGATGAGTCTTCAGTGAAAAGCTTGAAGCTGGTCTGTGTTGAAATTTTGTCACATCTGGAAATCATTTGATGTATAAAATTACATAGGTTTGATATCGTTCAGAGTTAAGACATATGGATGGGATGTTATGCAGAAACTTGTTCTTTTTCGTACTCTAGATTTAGCTTAGAGATTTTTGAATCATAAGGCGTCTATTTGAATCTCTATTAAAGATAGATTGAGTGGAAAGACAAAATTGAAAGATTTTGAACACATGGTATGCAGCTATCCTGTATACTCTCAATTCCCTTCTTTATAAATGGATATAGCAAGTAGACAATGTCTCTCATCATTTTTTCCCCTCATTTCCTAAATAGCAATAGTAATAAACAGTGAATTCCATGGTAAGTTTCTATAATAGATTGTTTATTATTCTTTATAAAAACAACATGTATTTTTAACTTTCCTTTTACAGTAGCCATTTGAAAGAATATTTTCCCATAAGATTATAAAATCATTTTTCTATTGAGTTGTAAACTTCCCAGACTTCTTTCAAACACATAGCTTCATTTATTAGAATAACATTTACCTTCCCTTAGAAAGATAACTCTTGATACTTAGTCATTTTTTTAAATTATCCATTTTATCATTAAATTGAGTTACTTTCCTCTCATGCATAGTGTTAATTTGCGGGCAGAAGTTACTATCGTCTCATTTGTTTCCACATTTTATCCCTTTTGAAAAGTGTTAGTTCACATGATGAATTACTTCAGTAGTTTTATTCTTGGTAAATTAACGTTTGCCCTGAAAACATGGGGACAGAAGTTCCTTGAACTGCTTATCAAGGAATTGTTAGGAAATTTAATACCATTATCTGCTACATCAGCAAGCTTCCTGTTTCGACTCACATTTCTGTTTTTTTTTTCTCCAATTCTATGGTAATCTTATAAACAAAAGCATTAATAAATATCCGGCACACAAGACTATCATACCTTGGCAGAAAATATGTTATCTTTGTTTTATTTGAGTATTCTCATAGTTATTATGCATTTTTATTTTCAACATATGTATATATATTTTGACTACATCATAAAAGATTTAAGAGCCACAAGTTAGTAATACAGGGCTAGTTTGTAATCATATGCAACTAGTAGGGTCTGTAAAAGAATCTATTCAGTTTCTTTTCTCCAAGATCATATCGTTACTAAAGACAAACATTTTAATGGTATGGCAAAGTCCTTTTTTCCCCCCTAACTATGGAGAAGCTCATTCAAGTACTAGCTTTCATTTTAGGAGTACATACATATTACAAGCACTGAAAAAATAAGAATAGGAGTTTTTGGTTATTGATTGAATTAAATGTTAAATTTATATTTAAAGAGAAGTTGTAGAGATAAAAAATAGAACATATGCCTTTAGAGTCTTTCACTTCAAGTAATTTTGCTGGATCATAAAGTGTATCTTTACTTGTTTAAGGACTCTACAAACTGTTTTCCATAAGGTTAGTGGCAGTTTGTATTGTATATTCAATGTAATATTATTCTGTAATTTAAATACATAATACTGTATCATTTGGAACAGAATGGATTGATCTGGAGGTGATTATGTTAAGCTAAATAAAAGGTGAAAGAGAACTAGCAGATGGTTTCATTTATGTGTGCAATATAGACTATTCAAACAAAGGAACTTGCAAAATAATCAATAACCAAACTATCTTTTGAGTTTGAGAACTATAATTATTATCAGAGGGAGGGCAAAAGACTTGGTAGACATGGTGAATTACACAGAAACCTTTGTGGTATGTGAAAACATACCCCTAGCAGCTTATATTTTGTAAATCACCTCTAAATCATTAATAACACATTAAAAAATATATAGCATATATGTATAAAATAACCAAACAGTATACTTATGACTGGCTGACTACTTATTTATTATATATGAGGAGTTTGAAAAGTGTTTTAAGTTTTTTCTCAGACATCAAGAGCTTGTTCAGCACCCAGGAGGGGAATCAATAAGAGAACACATGACTTCTGTACTCTGAGCATTGGGTTCAATACCTGCCACAGTGAGAGTGCCAGGAACAGAACTGGGTAGAGTTCCATGGATAGTAGTGTGGTGCTTTTGTGTTATTCATGATTTCTCCCTCTCCAAAAGTACAAAGTGAAAAATGGACTGGGAAAAGTGACTTACTGGAATCGTGTATTTGAAAAGCTCTGGGTTTATACCCAGTCCTACATTTAAAAGAGAAAAAGATCTTGCTCACTGTAAAATTGTGGTTATTTGTTTGCCAGTGCTGACTAAATATCTATTACATGCCAGGAATTGTACTAGTAAAAGTAATGTATATCTAGGCCACATGAACTTGTACATTCTATCAGGAGACCTAGATACTGATCCTTAATTACCTGGCTTGTTAGTGTTTTCAAGGGGGTAATAGAGACTAAAAACAACTCATTGTGGTTCTTTTTTCCCCTTTGGAAAAGGGGGTGTTGGAAATTAACCCCTGTACACTGTTGTTTTTTTTTAAAGTCTCAAGCTTTCTCAATAAATACTTGTGTTTATTTACTTTTTTTTAGTATTGTATAAAAATATAGTGATTTACAAAAGTATAAGATTCTAGGGGTATGTTTTCACATCCACAAATGTTCCTCTCATGTCTAATTATGCTGGAAATGACTAAAAGTAAGTATTGTTACCTTTCACCTTTCCCAGTTTTAAGTGATTGGATGAGATGAAAACTGATTGAGACATGAAGTGGTTTGCATAGGGTCAGAGTAAAAGTGGTGGGCAGTGAACTGAATGGAACTCATGAGTGCTAACTCTCAAGACAGCTTTGAGAAACATCTGATGTCCCTGAGAAGAAAGATTGTAAGTGAAATATTATAAAGTTTTATGTCTGGTTTTAATCTAGATAATATATTAAGTTTTGAGGAAGAGCCTTAAAGGACACAGCCCAAAAGGGCATATTAACAAGGAATGTGGTATGTAGAGGATAAAAAATAATGCATAAAGAGCCCAGGGTAAAAACAAGACAGAAACAAGTAAGTCACTGTGCCTGGCAGTGCCACAAGTGCCATGCAGATCTTTTGAGATCAACATTTCTTTATCCCTGTTTTACTTTTTAGGAAAAAATTAAAACTAATAGGATCCTAAACATGGCATTTGTGTTGAAATTTTGCATCCACTTTACAATTTGCCTCCAGAATTATGTTCTTGAGTCTGATGCATTCTGGTTTTTGCTTCCAGATTCATATTTCATCAACATTCTCTTCACACTACATACCTTGCCATAAAATGCAGGTTTCTTGGCTTCCAAGAAAAAAAAAAGTTATATTACATAGTACAACTGAAATCCACAATGTTTCCCAGATGGGAAAGACAGAGCATTCATATCATCTTTTCTTACTGGATCTGGCTGGGTTTTGGAAAGGACCTCATTGTTTTCTTGTGGCAAAGTGCATTGGCAAATTGTTCTTTAAAAGATGCAGTGGTATGTTCATCTAATATTATGAGATATGGACAGCATTTATGAAAGATTATAAATCTTGAAACTCTTCTTTAGAAACTTAAAATGCAGCTGGAAATGTTTTGCTTCCAACAAACATGCAATCTTCGTAAAATTGGAAAAGAAATGTTTGAATAAATGATGTTTTGGTTTATTTCTCTCTAGTGCAAGAACTATTTCTTAGTCAAAATGACTCCATAGAATTCCTTCTTCTTCTACACTAACACACTTGCCTCTGTATTTATATTTTGCTGGTGCATTAAAAAAAATTTAAGTATGCCAGATTGCTATGCCTTGTTTTTAAAGATAGAAAACTGGATTTGCTCCCAGGGACTCTTTTCCTAACTAGGCCAGTTGAAAAACTAAACAAGGATTGAGTCAGTTAATTAATTTAAATGAGATTACAAATCAAAAACATATTACACAATCTTGATTTAATTACCACATTTTATTTACTTAATTGAAAACACACTATAGAAAGCTAACAAGTCTTCACAATGACCAGTATGGTATCTTTGCATTCTATAGGCTTAAGGTTTCCAAAGCAAGACATGGAGATGATCCTGGGTGTGACCTTTGGTTCACTCAATCCCTGGATCAGTAGAGAGTCATTGAACTTAATCTTAGGCCAGAAAGGTCAGATACAATTATCCTTGCTTTCATTTATGGGGTTTTGGTGCTAGTTAATGAAGCAGTACAAACATGTGGTCAGAGATGTTGGTGGTTTTGACACTTTGTGCCTGGGTATTTGTATCTGCATTGGTCAATAATAGTCCCCTGGAGAGGGCAGACTGATTTACTCTCCTGTAGGTTTGTAAAGTTTTTTTTTTTTTTTTAAATTTCTTCCAGCTAATTCCTTGTAGGCAAATTTTGTTCTTGAGCCTAAACAAATCCTTATTTTAATCCTTGAGTTAGGATACTTTGAACCTATTCATTTCACCCCTAAAAGGGGTGGAAACTCTTTAAAAATAAATCTAATGATAGAGCTGGTAGATTGTATAGAAGTTATAGTACATATCTACTATCTGTTTTATATTTTTATTTCTTTAATTAAGTTACTTCGTTTTAAGCTCTTTTAAAGTTATTAACTTTGCTATATTGAATATATACTTTAGGGGATCTGTTTTTAAGGACAGATCTGAAGGAATGGACTTTCAAGCTAGAAACAATAAAGATGAATAGGTCTGATCTAAAATGTTGAAATGAGGGGCCGGGTGGTGGCGCACCTGGTTGAGCACATGTATTACAATGTTCAAGGACCAGGGTTTGAGCCCCAGTCCCCACCTGTAGGAGGAAAGCTTTACAAGTGGTGAAGCAGGGCTGCAGGTGTCTCTCTGTCTCTCTCCCTCTCTACCACCCCCTCCCTCTTGATTTCTGGCTGTCTCTATCAAAGAAATAAAAATAAATAAGTAAAAAGTAAAAGTGTTAAAAAATTTTTTAAAAATGTTGAAATCTATGTTTCTTAAATATTTTGGTTCTAAAAATCTTCAGAAAGATGTGATTTATCTTTCTGCTCAGAGCTGGCTTTTGTGGGAGGTGTTCTGATTCATCAATAGTACGTCCGAGTCTCCATTAACAAGATGACAGTCAACTCTTCCCATGGATTGTTAGCCCACTTTTACAAAAAAATAGATATCATACATTATAACATCCAATTGTGAAGAGACATAGGAGACAGAAGGAGAGAAGTAGAGAACCAGAGTAAGCATTTCCCCAAAACATTTGTGTATATTTTTTGGTGTTATTTTTTTCCTTTATATTATCTGAATAGATATTTAACAGAGGAAAAAAGAAAACATCAAAAAGCTATAACTCTGTGTTTCCTTAACTGGTAAAGTACTCCTCCATTAAAAGTTTAACTAAATTGTACTATAACTGTGCTGGCAAGAAATATAGAAAATTATATCATGTGAATTGTGATTCTATAATGATAACTACTATAAATCCCAGGAAAATCAGTCTTTGTTGAATGTAAATTACCTTGAGTGAGGAACAACACTTTGGACTTGGAGTCAGACAAGTAATAAGGCATATGTCCAAGAGAAAAAAAGCCTCTCTTCCTTTTAAAAAAGGTACAGGCAGAGCTGGGGTGATATCATAATGATTATGCAAAGAGCCTTTCATACCTGAGTCTTTGAGGTCCCAGGTTCAATCCCCAGCACCATCATGAATCAGAGCTGAGCAATACTCAAGTTAAAAATAAATATATAAAAGGTTGAAATCTTTGTCATATCTTTTTGTTTCCTTATTATAAAATGTGTTTGTGTCCCTTCTCTCTAGTTTTTGTTTCTTACATCCTGCCTTGTTTTTAATTGGCATTTTCTGACATGCTATACATATAATTTATAAAATATACTATTTTATTATGTTGACAGTTAATAGTGTTTTAGAGAGAAAGGAGATGGTACTAAGCACTAAAAAATCTCTTTATATTCTTTAGATGACAATGGGCCATTTCTTTACCTGCTTAAAGCAAAGGAATATGACAGAGGGGCCCTTTATCACATGATGACTAATTTTAGATAGCAAGAGGCTATCTGTAGGTTAATAGGTTACAGTGTGGGTTTCATTTACTCTTCTGATAACCCTTGATATAGAAGATATATTGTTATGAAAATCATAGGATTTTAGAACTAGAAGGGATCTGACAAGTTACTTTGTTCAATTCATTTTTGTATCAAAAATGATCACAAATTAAAATCATGCTTCTCACATTTGGTTTATCTAATGATTTATGGTTTCAAAGAAAAAAAAATGAACTCCTGAAATAAATTTCATGTACCAGTAGAAAGACAGCTCATACTATCAAGATCATTAAAAACATTTTGGCCTACTTGAAAATGAGGGGCCTCATTACTAGATTCCCACAATTTTTTTCACTTTACCAGAGAAAGCCAAAAATTAATTTCTGATCCAGAATAGTTAATTTCCCTTATCTGCTCCTTTCCAATTCCAAATACTCTCTCAGGAGGTAAGGGAAGCAGAACTAAGCCTTAGAAGACCCAGCTGGGAACTGTGCATTGATACTCCTTTCATAGCTCAAATGATTTTTTTTCTAGATAAATTATTTTTTAATTTTTATTTATTTATTAATGAGAAAGATAGGAGGAGAGAGAGAGAGAGAGAGAGAGAAATAGAACCAGATATCACTCTGGTATATGTGCTGCCAGTGATTGAACTCAGGACCTCATGTTTGAGAATACAATGTTTTATCCATTGTGCCACCTCCTGAACCACCTAGATAACTTCTAATATATGTTTCCAAAAAGAGTTTCTTGCCTAGTCTATCTTCTTTGTGCTTATGTGGTTTATAGGCCCATTGTTTCTGTTCATTTGATTTACTCAGCCAAACGTGCTAGTCTCTATACAAAAGATTAAGCCTCTAAAATTAAATCAGGTAGCCTCCTGGCCTTCATGTTGTTCAGAATCCAAAACGTATGACATAAACATGGGGTCTCAAGGAGAAATGGCAGGGTAACTATGCTGTTTTAGGGGCAACAGATAGAGATGACACACTTGCAACTGAAAGAATTAAAGAAATGACTGAGGTGTTAATAGGGACCTGATCTATGTCTTTGAATGGCATTCTTTTTGTATAGGTATTTGACATACATGTAAGAGTTTTAACACAAAAGTAAATAATTAGTGTATTTTAAATATCACTTTGGTAGCAGGATGTTGGATGTGACTAGAAAAAACTGAGATTTTTTTTTTTAAGACCTTGTTGTGACATCTTTTATGACATACCCCTGCCTATCATTTCTAGGAAGACCAAATATTCATCCTTGACTTATGCTATTTTAAAAAAATTTTATTTATTTATTTTTCATTTTGTTGCTCTTGGCTTTTTTTTCTTTGTAGTTATTATTGTTGTTATTGATGTCGTCTTTGTTAGATAGGACAGAGTAGAATGGAGAAAGGAGGGGAAGACAGAGGGGGAAAGAAAGATAGATAACTGCAGACCTACTTCACTGCTTGTGAAGTGATTCTCCTGCAGGTGGGGAGTCAGTGGCTGGAACCAGGATCTTGAACTGGGATCTTTGATCCAGTCCTTGCTCTTTGCACCATGTGCGCTTAACCCACTGAGCCACCACCCGGCTCCTGATTTATGCTATTTTTAAACTTCTCTAGTATATTTTTGTTTGTTTATTTCTGTTTCACTAGTCTATGGGATTCTACAAGGCATAGTATATCTATTATCCTTTTTTAAAACAGCATTTGAAAGTCATTGCTATTAATTTAATAAGCATTTATGGAAACTATATTATGTTCCACGCATCAGCAAATGGGATATAGAAGGTGGTCCATAAATTTTACTTATTTCCATTTAATTAATGCTCACATTAATAGCCTTCAAAATGTTTAACAGTCAGAAAGTTGAATTCATTCCCCCACCTCAATAAGTTAGTACCAAACTAATAAACATTTAGCATTTCACTGTTATTTATTACCTTACATACCTAATGAATATTTTATTGGACTCCCACTAGATCATCATTCAAGTATTAGAATTTCCTTTATTAAACAAAGAAAGTTCAAGATATTTCATTGAGAAGTTGGTCTCTCTTTAACTTGAATGGATTTTAATGTTCTACCATCTTAGGTGGAAAGAAGAGCTGAAAGTATATTTTTCTTATTTTTGGCAAAAAGTTTTAGATGTATTGGTAAATGATGTAGAGGAGGTCACTTACAGAGGAAAGCAAATTTCCTAGAAGTATTTAATCTACTCTAAGATCATTTGACTTTGCATGATTCTAAGATTGTAGATTGTATCATAGCTCCTCAAGAGTCACTTTGTGTAAATGGGTGTCCCATGTACAAAACATACATTTTAGGGGCGGAGCCAAGATGGTGACTTGGAGGCAGCTGCTGGCGTGAGTTCTAAGGAGCAGTAGTAGCTTGTGACCTAGGATTCTCTGGATAGGGTAGGATACTGGGCCATCAGCAGGAGGGTGAATAAGGGGTCCTAAGTGTGACACCAAGGAGGGGCCTTATAGCTCACTCTTGGGTTAGAAAACAGAGGAAAATGAAAGGAAATATTTTGATTATTTCTGAAGTTCACCCTTACCCCACCCCAGAATCAGCCCCCAGGGGCTGGACAGCAGCTCTTAGCAGGCTTCCTGCTGAGCTATTTTCATCACCAAGATTCCTGGCTCACCAGGGGTGTCATTCCAATCCTTTTCCTTTTTGATTTCCTTCTCTCTCTCTCTCTCTTTTTTTTTTTTCTAAGTGGCTGTCACTCTATTTGAGTGACAAAATATCTGACCAATCAGAGCCTCACCCCTGCCTGAGCCAATCTGGAGCCATCCAAGCTGCAGACTGACTGTTGGTTTTTTTTTTACTCTATTTTATTTTATTATTACTGTTATATATACATGTGTCCCTTGTCCTCCCTCCTTCTTCAGGTTGACCAAAATTAACTATTATTGTTTTTTCCATTGCTAGGTGACTGGGTGTCTATCCATTGTGAGAAGAACATGTTTCACTCTACCTCTTCCCTCCACTCTTCTCTCCTTTTTCCCTCCTCCTAGCTAATTCAAAAAAAAACTAACAAAAAACCAACTCTTTCCTTTCACTGCTTTTTCCCCCTTTGTTATTGTCTTCTTTTCTTCCTTCCTCCTTCTTTTGCTTTCTGAATTCACTGTTACTCATTTGTGAATTATTTTCGGGAAGAAATCTGACTCAGAGTGGACTCTCTGTGTCTGGTTCTTTTCTCTACTTCCCTTTCTCCTCTTTCTATCCCTAGAATTTTCAGTGGACAGTAGATTTGCATAATTGTCTATTCTTGCTTTCCCTTTTCTCCTTTCTCTTTCTTTTTCTTTTGGATTTGGTTGCTATTTTTTCTTGTACTGGAGGTGTTGTTCGGCTAACTGGTATTGGTTAAACTGCATCAATCCTTGCATCAGTTACTATTGTTGTAATTTATGAGGTTGGTGACTGCATTTGTCATAAAGATATTTAGTATAGAGTGGCTTGTACTCAAAACACAACAGCTGAAGAATGACAGAACAGAAAAATAAAAAACACATCAATAAAAAAAAGGCTAAATCAAGAGCAAATAAAACTGCTACCACAATGAATCAAGACAAGAGCCCAGAAGAAACTCCAAATCAGTCAGAAGTAACCATAGGTAAGAAAAGTATGCAAGCAATAGTAAACCTAATAATCACAGAAATGAAGACAACTATGGAGAAAAGGGCTATCAGAATTAGGGAAACAATAGATGAGATCCTCAAGGAAAATGCTAGCTACTTTGAGGTAATTAGAGAACTGAAAGCTGAAATAGTTAAACTAAATGGTCAATTAGCAGAACAAGTTAATACTATAACAGAAGAAGCTGAGGGAAGGGAAAGTAAGCTAACAGAAGCAGAAAACAGAATTAGCCAGACAGAGGATGAGCTAGAGAAAACTAAGAAAGAGGTGAAAGAGCTCAAAAAGAGATTGAGAGACACTGAAAACAGCAACAGTGACATATGGGATGATCTCAAAAGAAGTAACATTTGTATAATTGGCCTGCCAGAGGAAGAAAGAGAGGAAGGGGAAGTAAACCTTCTAGAGGAAATAATAAAACTTCCCAGACCTGAACATCAGAAAGGACATTAAGATTCAAGAGGCCCAGAGAGTCCCAAACAGAATCAACCCAGACCTGAAGACACCAAGACACATCATAGTCACAATGACAAGGAGTAAGGATAAAGAAAGGGTCCTAAAGGCTGCAAGAGAAAAACAAAAAGTCACATACAGGGGAAAACCCATAAGATTATCAGCAGACTTCTCCACTCAAACTCTAAAAGCCTTAAGAGAATGGCAAGATATCTTTCGAGCCCTGAATGAAAAAGGGTTTTAACCAAGGATAATATATCCTGCTAGACTTTCATTCAAACTAGATGGAGGGATCAAAACCTCCTCAGACAGTTAAAGGAGGCAACCATCACCAAGCCTTCCCTGAAAGAGGTTCTAAAAGACCTCTTATAAATAAGAACATCACCATAATACTTGCCATATATCAGAGCAAATAAAAAAATTGTTGAACAAAACATACATTTTAATAGTTGCCATTTAATTCTGAGCAAGTCATGTACATTACTTCAGTATTAAAGGATCTTCCATAAAACTGAGTTGTTGTGGGAGCCCTGATACTTTTTAGGTAAATTTTAGACATAAGAATTTGTTAGTTCTAAAAGAAGTGAATAAAAGAGTTGAAGAAAAGTTGTTAAGGGTCATATAGAAATGAAATAATTTCTCTTTCCTTCAAGAGTCATGACTTTCTAGAGGAAAATATACATTTACTTTACACTTTCAAAATACGGAGAATGGGGAATATGAAGTACTCATTCATAAATAGCCAATACAAAGTATACTTTAATTTCAAATTCTCTTCAGATCAGAAAAGTACAAAGCAATGTAGAAAATATAGATTGATATTAAAGAAGTTGAAATAGATGTGTAGGAGAGAAAAGAGAACTAATTTAGGTTTGATGCCTTCAACACCTATTCCACTCATTTTTCCTCCTGCTTCACAATTTCTTTTTTTTTTTTAATTGGGGGATTAATGGTTTACATTTGACAGTGAATATAGCAGTTTGTACATGCATAACATTTCTCAGTTTTCCACATAACATTCTCAGCCCCCCCCCCCCCACTAGGTCCTCTTTTCTATACTCTGGGCAACCCACAATCCCCATTCATACCAGTCTTGTAGTCTTGTTTGTTTCTCATGATCTTACACTTGAAGGTGATTTTCATCAAATGGCTAGGTAGATCTTTAGAGCCTTGCAAGGGAAATGCCTTTTTTTCTCCCTTTGGAGAAGAGAACTTAAGATACTGGTATAAGAATCCTCATGAGGATACATACTCATCCATATTCAATTGATTCAACACAGACAATTTTAGTTGCTTGCACTGAGATGAATAGATTTTAGTAATGTTCCTTTCTCCCCTTTCTGCCTGGGAACTAGCGTTATATATATTAGTCATTTTTGGGGATATAGCCTCTATACTTAGTGTTTTCTTTCATTTACCATGGGGGATATATCTGTCTAGTGTTTGATGCTTTGTATATAAAAATCTATGCAATGATTTAAGCACACAGTATTATTATAGTTCTAATGCGTTTTACAAGACTCTTAAGAGTTAAGTAATTTTCTTTTGTTGTTATTGTTATGGAGACTTCATTGCTCTAGGCTGACTTATTCAAATGGAAAGGAATAGAGAGAGAGGCAGAAGGAGAGGAGGAAAGACAACACAGCACTAAAACTTACAACAAATTGCTTGCCTTTTCCCCTTGTTCATGATTGTCTTTGCTTGAACCTGGGCCATGTTTATGGCAAAGCAGGTACACTATCCAAGTGAGTTAATTTGCCCTTCCTATGAGTTGGGCAATTTCACACAAAATCATGTGACTATTGTGAGACAGAGTCAAGAATCACTAGAATGTTGTAAGTGTACTTGCACATACAAACACAGAGTTTGAGCAAATGGTGAAGTAGTTAAATAAAACCTTTGGGTATAGAGTAATTTGACCTAGGTGGTGAATTGGAAAGGTTTTAGATGTGGTCTGGATAATTTATCCTCTAAAGTTAATCGCAATAACAGTTAATTTTTGGTTGTTCTGCCAGCTGTGACTTCCTAGTAACTTCCTTTTCCAAAAGTTAGAATTAAGACTGATATGAGGTGACATAAAAGTTAAGAGTAGATTATAATGTTAGAATTATAGTCAGAAAAGTAAATGTCTTGCTCCTCCTTGGTGTATGGGCAACAGGAGTGGAAGTGCATGGGTGAGGTGTACTGTCTTCTCTGGCTTTGAGAGCCATTGTGTGTATTTTACTTCATGACAGAGTACAGACTTTGGAATATGAGGGCAAAGTTTCCATTTTGTGCCACTATGCACCAGATTATTGGAAAAAGTAGAATTCTTGTTAAAATCAAACTGTGTGACTCAAATTTAGAGTTTACTTCAGCTTGCTTTTAAATGCTTCTTATATATTTATATATTTTTCACCTGAAAAAGTTGTTTGCTATGGTGGAAATAATGAGGAAAAAGTAGTTTGCAACAGAAAAGCATAGGGTTTCCATGGAAGAATGGTGTCGTGATGAATTATTGTAACTAATCTTTCCTTAGGAATGAGAGAGACTTCATTGTTTACTCTGCTGGACCCAAATATTAGCAAACAGAAATTGGGGAAGAGTTCTGTACTGTTTTGGTGTTGATTTAAGTAAATATGCTTAGACTCATAGGGAGTCAGTAGCTGCTATCCCTGATGACAGCCTTAACCTGCCTTGTGTTGTTCTATCACAAAGATGGCATTAGCCAACTTCATAGATTCATGTGTAGAGTTTCATAAATGTAAAATAGCTTGAGAAGGAAAAGTATGATGTGAGGAGTAGTCTGGTAAGTGGTTATGCTGATATGCACAAGTAGGAGCTGCTCAAAATATTAAAAGTTGCTTGAGAAATTAAACTGCTATGTAGCACTAATGTGCAGTGATCTGTTAGAGAAACTTCAGGCTGACATAGCAGAGGCTGTAGCAAAATTATACAATTTATCATTTTTATGTAACTATACTCAATGCCTGGAAAGTGGCCACTATTGTACCATCTTTTACAGGAATATAAAAAGAGAAAGATTGATTTTCCAAGATATAAGTCACTGATTCTTGACTCAATTCCAGATAAAGCAGTAGAATTCATAGAAGATGAAAATTCTTTCTTTTTTTTTTTTTTTAATTAAGATTATTTATTTTCATGGGAGGTAGGGAGAGAGAGTGTGAGGCTAAGAAAGAGGGAAAGACTAGAGCATCACTTAACTCTGATTAATCCTGGTGTGGGGTACTAATCTGGGATCTTTGAAACCTCAGTCATGTAAATCCTAAACATTGAGCTGCCTCCCTGGTCCATGATTAGATTTTTAAAGAGTAATTAGTCCTATTACTATAAACAAGAGACTACCTGGAATCCAGACTACAATAGTAGTCTTGACCAAAGACTTTTTACATCCATTTTTGAAAATCAGAAATAAATTGTAGATCAGTGTGAGAACCATTTAAATGTATTTGCCAAAAACTTCTTCAAAAAATTTCTGGGGCAAAAAGAAATAGTTGTGGAAATGGGATAAAAGGTGAAAAATCTGACAGCATTAAATCTAGTTAGCAGGCATGAAGCAAAGGTCAGAAATAAATAACTAGTTTTTATACAGAATTAAGCTAACGAAATGTCCTTGCATTTACTAGTAGAAGCAGCAATTGTAGTATGTTACACCCTACAGGGAAGAGTAGAATAATCCTGCTGACAAAATAGCATTTTTTTTTTTTTCCTTACATGAGACTGGATCATTGTCTTGGCTTGGGTACACTGACAAGGAAGGATTCAGGGAAGAGGCTTATCTATGGTCACCGTTCAAATTTTGTTGAAATTCACTATCAGGTTAAAAAATAAATGAAAAGAGCCTTTTCTAGGCAAGCAAAGAAGGCTGCTGAACCTGAGCCATCCACCCCCCTGGAAATTACTGAAAACCCAGTGCATTCACTGCTATGAACGGCACACTGAGGAGGATACAAAAGAAGTAGACAGAGTCACTGCCTCTGCTTAGGAGCATGCAATTTAGTTGTGGAGACTAAACTTAAATACTAGAACCAATAAAAGAAGATTACAAAGCAACCTGCAAGTAAGTGTATAATAATATGGGGCAAATGACACAGTTAAATACAGAGGGGACATGGAGGAAAGAGGAATGAGCAAAACACAACAGTGCAGGATTAGTTAGAAAAGGCATGTTGCCTAACAGTAGTACAACCTCCATGTTCCTTTCTGTGGCATGGATGAGCGATGTGGTATAGGAAATTCACACACTGCATTGATCTCTTCCTCCTTATCTGCAGTCTGTCTGTCTATCACAGATGGAAATTAAATTGATCCAGCAATTTGCTCTCCACAAAGCCATTTTGGTTTCTACCTAGTAATTTATGCTTTTCTTGGTGTTTGCAAATCGATTGCTATTATGGGATGCAGACAAATCTGGGCCTGGATCCAGTAGCTTGGGGAATTATTGAAGTGGATATGTGTGTCTCTACATGAAATGCTGGAAAAATGGACTCTCCCTTCTGTATTTTTTACTCATTGAATAAAAACATTTTCAGGTTTCTTTGTAAGCCTTACACTCTGATTGAATTTTTAGGGAATGTGTCTGTTACATTTCGTGTTACCTGACAGGTCCAACCTTCAAACCACTTTTCAGTAGCTTTGTAGCCAAACCTTTTGTTTCAAGAGAAGCCTTATTCTAACACAGTATTATAGCTCTATACATCCCCCACTCCCTTTCACCATACAAATGTGTATAGACACTCATCTGGTTTGATAATATGTTGTTTTTGAAATATTTGGGAAAGTATACTTTTATTTAAACACTCAACTTCATTGTTGTGTGCCTTTAAAATTTTTTTAAGTCCTTTGAAGATTGTGAAATTCTTTCAAAACAAATTAAAAAGAAAACATTTTCTGTGATTTCTTTATAGATTCTGGACAATCAGGAAGTCCAAGCCACAATGATCCTGCCAAGAATCCTCCAGGTAAATATGTGTTCCAGGACGTTTGCAATCTGACATTGTTGGAGAACAAAGGTACCACTGTATAGATAAACACCCCATAATTGGTCAGCTGCCTATTTTGTTCAGGCAGGCAGGTACGATCAGGACAAGATGTGATTCTGTTTCAGCCTTTCACAGTGGCAAATATTTCTGTATTGGCGTCATCATGATCGACCTAATCACTAATGTTTTAGTTTTTGTTGGTGATTCTTTGAAGACAAATATGCGTATGTATTGGCTGTGTATCTATTGGGTGCTCTTATAGTTTGAAAAGCTAAAAAGCTTTTACTAATTCTTTTAAAACATGCAAGGAAGGTTAAAATTTTTCATAGTCACATCCATAGTCATATTACAGTTTATAAATTCTCATTACTTTAAAGTGCACCCCACTTTCTGGTATAGTTGGCTGTGTTTTCAGTGAAGGATTTTTAAATACAACTATTTTTCCATACTGTTTTTATTGGGTTCCCAGAAACATAAAACGATGAAACTAGAACTTCTCCTTTAGTGTAATATATGCCAGATACTAGTATCTCTTTATTTTCAGAAGTTGTTCCAAATCTGAAAATGAGCTTTTATAACTCTTCTGTTTCCATGGTTTTATTACTTTTAAAATGTGAACATATAGAATTATGCTCTTGATTTAAAAATAGTGTCTTTTCCAATGAGCTGAAACTAAAGAAAAATTTCTAATGTTTTTTATCATTAGACTTTTGGAAGAAGAGACTAACAAATAAGTAAGCATATCCAAACTAGCCACCTTTAAAATAACCTCATCTTTTTATTGAAAATAAACTGAAGTATTAATAAAAAATAATAATGTTTCACTAAGTAGATTTAGTTTTTAGATTTTAGTTTGATATTCCTACCACCATGTTTTGTTAGTATAAAGTCAAAATACTTGAAGAACTCCAGAATTATAATACAGTGCAGTACATCTGTTTTATTTGGAGATATTAGACAGATACAGCAGGTAGATATTCAAGTAAAACTTCAGTGTAAAAACAAAATGTATTTTTTTTAGTTTCTACTGTATCTTGTCCTAATTTTAGAAAAATTATCTTTTCTCAACTGTACACTGATCTATTCTGTTGTTATTCTATTGTTTGACAAGGTAGTATGTACTTTAAAATAATGTTTTTATTTTTTCCTTTATAAATTTACAAATACATGCTAATTTTATTTTTTTAATTTAGTCAGATTATGTAGGAGCAATACAAAGTAATTAAGTTTTTTAAAACAGCAATTTGAAGTGAAAATCCCTAGTGAAAAATATTATTTCTGTGTCTATCCTAAGATTAGGATTTTGTTAATTTATTTTAAAAGGAAAAACTATTTTGAATAAAGTAAACTTTTGTCAGAAAGTCTCTTAAATTGAGAACATTTAATTAGCTTATATATTTAACTTTATTAAAAATTCCTTCGTTTTAGTTGAACAGTATTTTCTCTGTAAAGCATTGTAGCCAAAACTGACTTATACTAAAGATATTTTACACATTATTTTAGTCATTTTACTTTACTTATTTTATATAATCATTTTACCTAGTCATTTTACTTTTAGTAGAAAAATCTTTAATAAGTATTGAAAATCAAACTAAACAAAAGATTTATCCTTTGCATTTGAACAACACCCTGGTTCAAAATTAATAGAGCTGTTATTTTTTGAAATGAACATGTATAGAAAGAATTATGCTCACTTAAAACTGTACTTGAGTTGAATAAATAATTTTTGAATAGTTATTTAATGTCAGTTCAAATTTTAAATACTTTTCAAGAAGATTAAATTTTTCTTGGGAATATTCATTATCTCTTAATTTACCTGTGTACATATAAGAGAGCAAATTAAGCAATCAAGGTAAAACTAGCTCTAAATTTTCCCCTTCAAATTTTATTTGTAAATGGATATATATATATATTTTGAGAACTGTGACTTAAAGCTGGAATGTTGTAGATAAGACCATATTAGTATTAGTAGAATATTATATATTCATGATTTTTATGTCAATTGCTAGTTTTGCAGAGCTGGGATATTATAAAACATATATGCTAGCCAAATTCAATGTGATGTTATTAGAATGCTGTATCATAGTACTTCTTCACTTTACTATGTTTTGTATACCATTATATCATGAACTTAACCATAAAGATTATTAAGGAATTCTCCTTGACAAAAGCAAAAATTTGTCTTGAATCTTGAAATAGTGTGAATACCTTGAAGTAAGTCAAGCCACTAAGAATATAGGATATTTTCTAATTATAATGTGAGGAATTATATATTCTCATTTTTTTTACTTTGCAGTCATGAACGATTATATTTATTAATTTTTTTTTCAGGGATGGATGGTGGTTCTACTGGTAGAGAGTGCAAGTTACTATGTGCAATGGCATGTGTTCATTTTTGTTGTTGCTTTGCTTGACCATGTGTGTGTCATTTAAACTTACATAAGTCAATTTTTCCCTTTGTCTTTTGTAATCACTGGGTCTTCACTTGTCCAGGTCTGTTATTTCCCACATAGTCAATGACTGCCACCTCTCCAGATTCAAAGGAGGTCTCGAAACTTTACATCAGGCTCAACCTGATGCTGTTGACTGGCTACGGAAGAAGGGTAAACGCTAGAAGAAGAAGAAGAATTTCAAATATAAAGAGAGACAGAGAGAGAGTAAACATACTATAGGTGAAGACATCACTGTCCATGATGACAGTCTTGGTCACCATGTCTTCCCCTGATCTCTTATTGCTCCTATGTAGTGTTAGGGCTCAAACTTGAGCAAGGTGCAGACCCTAAATGGTGACCAGTCTCTCTGAACCTATATGTAGTTTTTGAGTATCACACTGATCCTTTTACTTTCCATAATTAAAGAACTTTACTTTCCATAATTAAAGATGCCATTGCCACTTTTAGGAGCTGTTGTGATTGGGTTGTAGTATTTACAAGTTAATTTTGACTTGCTCTGTTATTTTATGTCATTCTAGTTCTTTCTGACTTCACAACTTCAACCACTTGCTTAATTCTGGAATAGTTAATCCAAGGAAAGCAATGCCATTGGTTCTGAAAATGGCATGTCATTTTGGAGTATAGGGCTACTATAGCTTTGTGGGGAGTTCTCTCTTGGGTGGAATTATCAATATTACAGAAACTTTTGAATCCCAAGATGGATTTTATAAAATTTATGATATGAACTTATTACAGTACCATTCCACATACCATTAATCAGAGTTATCTTACCTGTAATTGCATATTAGTGTCCTTTTCTGTTTTGCAGGACTTATATGTTGCTCATACTGTTGAATTTGATAAAATCTCTAGAAAGCATAGGGATTGAATATTGGGTAAATGTCAAGTAAGATAGCCTCATTTTTCTTGGAGCAAAAGTGGACTAAGATAATTTAACAAATTAAACATGGAATAACTATTAACTATAGTAACATACTTGACTTGCATTTAAGGAACCTTTTAAACCACAAAGCAATTGACGTTGATCTTTCCCCAATTCTATGATATAGATACTGAGATTGAAGCCAGCAAACTAATGGATACCAACTCAATAATACTATAAAAGCTAGTTCAGGATCTGTGGTTTCTGTTATTGTCTGGATCAATGGGGGCACATATTTGACTTTTCACTTTGATCTTTTTCAAAACATATAGTTTGAGATAAGTTTAATGTTCTCATAGTTACAGAAATAATAAAACATGTTGCTTTGATATTTTAATATAAAGAATAAAAATATCATAAATTTTTATATGTCCAGAAAGAGTTCATAGAGATAATTTTCATATTCAGAGTAAAAGCAAATTAGTCTGATTTTCTAAAAAAATTTAACTGTCAGTTTTCAAGTAGTGAATTCATACCCACTCTTTTCCACAATGTCAGTTGTTTTATCTGCCAGAATCAAAAATTCTCTAGTAGGGGAAGCCATCCTATTTTATAATAGAAATAGTAAATAGTTTTAAACTTTGGCATTAGGTATTGTGTTGTAGACATCTCTTTCTTTCTTTCTCTCTTTCTCTCTCTCTCTCTGTCTCTCTCTCTTCCTTTCTTTCTTTTTCTTTTTTCCCTCCAGGGTTATTGCTGGGACTTGGTGCATGCACTAAGAATCCACTGCTCCTGGAGGCTATTTTTTCCCTTTTATTGCCCTTATTCCTTATTGTTGTTGTTATTATTGTTGTCATTGTTGTTGGATAGGACAGAGAGAAATCGAGAGAGGAGGAGAAGACGGAGAAGGGGAGAGAAAGATAGATACCTGCAGACGTGCTTCACCGCCTGTGAAGGGACCCCTCCTGAAGGTGGGGAACCAGGGGCTCGAACAGAGATCCTTGAGCCAGCCCTTGGACTTCATGCAATGTGCACTTAACCCACTGTGCCACCACCTAGCCCCCTTGTAGACTTCTTATTCTAAGAAGTATAAATAAATTAAAAAAAAAACAATAAAAAGATCAGTGAACTATATTAAAAGCTGATCCTGTAGGTAATTCTTTTAAGTGATGGAGAATGAAACCTGTGTTAAAATCAAAGGATTATTTTCTTAATAGGTTTTGTTTTGAAAACATTTTCTTCTTTGCCCTCTGGATTTAAGATATCACACTCAGTATAGTTATTAAATGTTCTAGTTTAGAGTAGTATTCAAAGCAAAGGAAAAGGGAATGAAGAAAATGCATTTTTGTTTGTTTGTTTTTACTAGTTAATATGGGAGAGCAAAAAAAGCTTGAAGAGCTCATAGCCCTCAAATAGTTATTTCTATAGGCTACAATATGGGCACTTGTGTCCAACTCTTCAAAGGTTTATCTACATAAGCTGGCACCATGCCCAGTATTCACAATAGTTCTAGCCTGATTACTTGTAATATTAATTTTGGGTAAAAAGGCAATTTAGGAATTTAGGATTAAAAAGACAATTTGTGGGAGAATTTTTTTTCCTTTTCACTGAATCACCCCCACACACACACACATACACACAACAATAAATAATATTGAGTTTTCATTATTTTCTGTGCACAGAATTTAATATTTTATTCCTAGTGAGACAACCGTTTGTCCTGGGAGAATTGGGAATATGCAGCATTCTATAACACCAACAATAAACAACCCAGAACTGTTCAAAAGTATATATTTTTAGACAACATATATTCGTTCAATATATATCATGTACAGCACTAGGTTTGAAACTATGGAAATTTTCATAAGATGAATTATAGATGAACCTTGCTTCCCCAGGCTTTTCTGTTTTCTCTTCATAGATATATACAGTATCATACATGGGTATATGTATGTATACACACATTAATAAATATTACTTAGTGCTACACCTCTAGTGTCATGGTAATTTGAAGTTGTTAGATAAACATATTTATCTTTAATTTCACTTTAGTGAGTGTAGTAGAGTGGGACGAACATGAACTTTGGAATTAAATACATTATCACCCAAGTTAAAGTTCTATATTTTACAATGATCATAAGAGCAATGGGGAGCATGAGTAAACTTGTTTGGAGCCCAATCTCATTTAAATATATCTATGTCAGTTGTAAGGATCAGAAGAAAAAGCATACATGGCATATAGCAGGTGCTTGCTAATAGTGAGGGTTTTTAGTTTCATTCTATTCACTATTCCAGCAGGGGTGATTGAGAAGACTTCCTGCTGGAAGTATCAGCTGATCTGGAATAAAATAGAAAATATTAAATTTTTACACTGAACTCGAATGGCTTAATCTCACAAAGTGACAGCTCAAGAAAATATGCCCAAGAATAAAATGTTATAAATTGTATCAAAGATACAGAAGAAACATATATTCAAGTGTCTTGTAGCAGACATGTAGCTTTTAGATAGTCAGAGTTTTCTAAGCCTTTTGACATCTTAGGAAATAAGGAATGACATTTTGTTACATTTTTTTAATAGTGTTAAGACAAAGGACAAAAATGTATCATTAGAGACTGCTTGTTCTCACTGGTAACAGTTTATATCTTAGTTCTGCATAATAACTTTGACCACATGCTTTCCCACTTTCCACAGTATTTCTATTTTCTGAAGCCAGTAACTTTTATCTTTACTCAAAATGTCTATTACTCTTCCATAGTATTTTATTTTTTTACATTTTAAAAATGCATCTTTTGCCATTCAGACAACACTTTCCCACTAAATATCCTATTCCTGTCTTCTTCATGACATTTAGAAAGATTCTAAAATGGCTTGTTGCTAGATTTTTGTGCATACTGAAATGATTTTCATTATACTAATGACTTTCAATGACCTGGGTCTTGTGACTTCTTGTCTTTCTTCCATATTATGATCATTTATCTAATTCAGTTGATAATTTTTATTTAAAAAATTTCCCTTGCTTTTAAAATTTTTATTCTAACTGCTCTTTAGAGAGAGGGGATAAAAGCTCAATATGACTTATATCTTCTTTAATAAGTGTTTAATGTTTATCATTTAAATATTGGGCTGTCAGAAAAGTTTTGTGTCATAATGTAATATATTGGTTAATGCATATTATCTATAAACTGCATGTCATATAGTGTTATAACAATGATCACTATCATGCAATCACTATCCCTTACTTTTATTCCATGATATTGACTATTTAAAATATTTTAAGTGGAGTTATGCAGCATTTTGTGACTTTTTTCACTTAGCACAGAGTCCTCAAGGCTCATCCATTTTGCTGCATATTACAAGGGTCTTTGTTTTTCTCTAAAGGCTAAGTAGTATTGTATTATATAAATATGTCCTGCTTTCTTTATACATTTATCTTTCAATGGACATTTAGACTTATTATATATCTTGGCTATTATTAACAGCATGGGTTGAATACTTCTCTACAAATTAGTGTTTTTATCTTCTTTGGATTTTTGCTCTGAAGTAATCATATGAATCATATGGCAGTTGACTTTATATTCCCACTTGCAGTGTGTAAGGGCTCTAATTTCTCCACATCTGTCACTAGACTTTTCTTTCATTTTATATCCATACATACAAGTCATTCTGATAAGCATAAGGTAATTATTTAATCATGATTTTGATTTGCATTTTCTGGTAATGAGTGAAGCTGAATCTTTTTTTTTTCTCTCTCTTTTTTTCATAAACCTGCTGACTATTTCTCTGGCTCCTATTTACAGATATATTTAGATATTCTGTTGCTTTTTGTAACCAATTTTTAAAGTAGATTATTAGGATTTTATGTTTATTTGTTTATTTATTTATGGAGATTAAGTTGTAGGAGTTGCTTACATATTTTGGAGATTTGGAAACTAATCTCTTACTTAATATATAGTTTGCAGCTGTTTTCTCTCATGTTGTAGCTTGCCTTATCACTTTGTTTAATCTTGCTTGTTATGCAGAAGCCCATGTATTTCATTTAATATAAACTCATTTGTTTATTTCTGGTTTTGTTGCTTGACCTTTTGAAATTAGAACCCTTTCCAGATGAATAGTAATCATATTTTATTATTCATTGCAACCTCTCCCCTCTCCTTAGCTAGATTTTTCTTTTCAGTCCTCTGTATATATTGTTAGTCCCCCTGTGACTTCTGTACACGTTCATTTTTCTTATTATTACTGTGTATGGGCCATTGGTACGGGGCTTTTTGTTTGCTTTACCTCAAGTCGCTGGGGCTCAGTGCCAGCACTATGAATCCACCACTCCTGGAAGCCATTTTTTTCTACCCCCCCCCCATACACATTTTTATTCAGTAGGACAGGGAGAAATTGAGAGGGAAAAGGAAGATATATAGAGAGAAAGATACACACCTGCAAACCTACTTCACTGCCTGTGAAGCATCCCTGCTGCAGCTTGGGAGTGAGTGCTCAAACCCAGGTGTACTATATGCGCTTAACTCAGTGTGCCACTGCCCAACTCTGGGGCTAGTTTGTTCTTATGACATTTTATGTGCCCAACTATTTTTCAGCCATGTTTCCCAGTATGTCCCCATGGTAACTCAAATGTTATATTTTGAAATTCATTTTTTAAATTATTTATTTATTTATTTATTTATTAGAGACAGAAACTGAGGAGGGGAGATAGAGAGGAGGAAGAAACAGAGAGATATCTGCAGTCCCACTTCACCATTTGTGAAGCTTTTCCCCTGCATGTGGGGGCCAGGGACTTGAACCTGGGTCCTTGTAATGTGCATGCTTATCCAGATACACCACTGCCTGACCCCTGAAAATTCATTTTTTACACTAAATTTTCTTTGTATATTGTCCTTAATAGGTTCTTAGAAACTATAACTTTAATCAAAACGACAAAAAAGACTAAGTCTTCAAATGCCCTTATTTCATTGTACACTAGTATACATCTTTTCCTTCACCAGTGCTGTAATGACATGAAATTCAATAAAATGTCTGTATTTGAGGACTTGTTTTATGAGATATCTATGACCACTAGCATCTACTCCTAATTAGACTAACTTAGCAGCCTCTTGTTTCATCCTCCGTATATTGGTTAATCTTTTAAAGATTGCTTGAGCCCACCTCCTGTTATTTTTCATTGCACTCATTGGGCTCTAGACATCATTATCATTGTTGTTAATAATAATATTTTATTGCCACCAGGGTTATTGCTGGGGCTCTGAGCCAGCACTATAAATCCACCGCTCCTAGAAGTCATTTTTTTCCTTTTTTTTTTTTAATAGGACACATAAAAGTTGAAAGGGGAGAGGGAGATAGATAGGCAGAGAGAAAGATACCTGCAGATCTGCTTCACTGCTCCTGAAGCTTCCCTCTGCAGGCAGGAAGCAGGGGTTTGTATATGGTAGCATATGGTATGTGCTCAATTGGATAAACAAACACCATGCCCTCTAGACATTAGTTTTTTCTTAAATTGAGTGAAAAAAATATAATTTCTCCCCTAACATATTTTTCTTAGCCTTGTATGTGAATATATTCTGTACAAATAACCCCCCCCCCCGTTTGCTTTTGTGGTACCTGAATCTAGTTCACAGTCAAGATTACTGTTGAGTGGGCTCTACAGGGTGATTTTTTTCAGTATATATTGAATAGTTGATAATGGGGGAGAGAAATAAGGAGAGCATGAGAAAAAGAAAGAGAAATGAGAGATGTAGGGAAGAGAGAGAGGGACAGAGGACAGAAAATGGGGAAGGCAGAGAGAAAGAAAGTCTTCACCATACTGCTTCATCCTCCATAGAGCTCCCTTGGTGCTGTCCCTGGTATTTCCTAGTGGTGCTGGGACTTGAACCTAGGGTTATGAGTATGGTAAGACTTGTGCTCTACCAACAATGAGCTATCTGCTTGGCCCACAAATCTAACTATTAAATGTTAGTCAGCATCAGATATCAAATAACTGTTGCTCAGTAGCTCTCATCTTATCGTCCATTTCATCTTTTCTCAGGATGAGTTTGTACAGGTTAGGGGCTCTTTTGACACACATTCATAATGGAAATTTAAATACAATAAGTCTTTTCACAGAACATTGAGAAACAAAAAGGATACATTCTTGGGTTATTATAAGTTACCCATACTTTTGTTTTTCCTAACTTTAAAACTGTCTTGAAGCATCTTATGATATCTGAAATGATGTTGTAAGGTAACATAGAGTCCAGCGATGTAGGTACTTCACTTAGGCTGCACCTAGTTGCAGAAAGCTTTCAGAAGCCTTGCAGCAAAAATAGGTAGCAGCTTTTTTTTTTTCACTTTTAAAAGATATTGCTAAAAATGTGTTTATTTCTTTGTAGTATGTCTAGATTCCCCCACTGAAAGGAGTCCCCATATGAATTAAGATTTGGTCATAATTATTCCTAGGTTAGTTTGTGACAGTATGCATTTCCCTATGCAGTTGTGATCACAACTGGGCTGGATCACAACTGCATAGGGAAGTGCATTCAAGCACCTAAGATTCTTTTCACAGTGACTGTCTGCATCTGAGGTTCTTTCTCAATTTAAGTTATTTCCCCTCTTCATATCTGCAAGGTTTGATTTTGCTACATATGGCTACAATTTAATAGTGCAAAACACTTTTCTCCTCACAGTTGGAAAGCTGGATTTGTTCTGTATCACAGATATGGTGGACTTGCTCCATGCTAGTTAAATTCAGTGAACTCTGCAGAAACTTACTGGATGTATTGTTCCATACACAGGTACTCAGGGGACACCCCCGCTTGCATATTAAAGAATTATCTTGGAAAGGAGGCTCAATTCTCTAGCAGTATGTTCTATAGCAGTATGCCAGACAAAATACTAAGTAGTTATATAATACACCTTGCTCCTTAAAAGTCTTTCTACGGGGACCAAAAAAAGATGGCGGCGGCCTCTGCGGCGGGAGAGTCTCCAGCTGCTGCTGGAGCTGCAGCCGGGCTCGCGCAGGGGTTGCACCGGGCCCGGAAGGGGTGGGCCTGAGCGGGGGTTTGGTCCCCCTGACCTCCCCCGCCGCCTTGCTAGAGGACAGGTCCAGCCCTGGTGTCCACAATGCCCCAGGCCTCTGAGCACCGCCTGGGCCGGGCCCGGGAGCCACCTATTAATGTCCAGCCCCGCCTGGGATCCAAGCTACCATTTGCCCCCCGGGCCCGAAGCAAGGAACGGCGAGCCCCTGTCCCTGGGCCAAACCCCATGTTGCGACCCCTGCCTCCCCGGCCAGGTCCCCCTGAGGAGCGGCTCAAGAAACTGGAGCTGGGCCGGGGCTGGACCTCGAACTCTCGCCCCAGGGGCCCTCTACGGGCTGATCATGGTGTCCCACTGCCCAGCTCCCCACCTTTGACTGTGGCTGTGCCACTCCCATCCGGGACCAACCTCACCCGTTCCAAGTCTGTGAGCAGTGGGGACCTGCGGCCCATGGGCATTGCCCTGGGTGGGCACCGCAGCACTGGGGAGCTGGGCGCTGCCCTGAGCCGTTTGGCACTCCGGCCGGAGCCCCCTACTCTAAGACGGAGCACCTCCCTCCGCCGCCTGGGGGGCTTCCCTGGCCCCCCCACTCTGCTCAGCATACGAACGGAGCCCCCAGCTTCCCAAGGCCCCTTCCACGTGATTTCTGCCCGGTCCTCTGAGCCTTTCTACTCTGATGACAAGATGGCTCATCACACGCTGCTGCTGGGCTCTGGACATGTTGGCCTCCGGAACCTGGGGAACACGTGCTTCCTAAACGCCATGCTGCAGTGCCTGAGCAGCACCCGGCCACTGCGGGACTTCTGGCAGGAGGTGCCTGGAGGAGGCCGTGCCCAGGAGCTCACTGAAGCCTTTGCTGATGTGATCGGTGCCCTGTGGCACCCTGACTCTTGCGAAGCTGTGAATCCTACTCGGTTCCGAGCTGTCTTCCAGAAATACGTGCCCTCCTTCTCCGGATACAGCCAGCAAGATGCCCAAGAGTTCTTGACGCTCCTTATGGAGCGGCTGCACCTTGAAATCAACCGTCGAGGCCGCCGAGCTCCCCCAATCCTGGCCAGCAATGCAGCCTCCTCTGCAGCCCGCCATGGAGGAGTGATGCTAGAAGAACCAGACTTAAGCGATGATGACCGTGCCAACCTGATATGGAAGCGTTACCTGGAGCGAGAGGACAGCAAGATTGTGGACCTCTTTGTGGGCCAGCTGAAAAGTTGTCTCAAGTGCCAGGCCTGTGGATATCGCTCCACAACCTTTGAAGTTTTCTGTGACCTGTCCCTGCCCATCCCCAAGAAAGGATTTGCTGGGGGCAAGGTGTCACTCCGGGACTGTTTCAGCCTTTTCACCAAGGAAGAGGAGCTTGAGTCGGAGAATGCCCCAGTGTGTGACCGGTGTCGGCAGAAAACAAGAAGTACCAAAAAGCTGACTGTACAAAGATTTCCCCGAATCCTCGTGCTCCATCTCAATCGGTTCTCTGCCTCCCGAGGCTCTATCAAGAAAAGTTCAGTAGGTGTGGACTTTCCCTTGCAGCGACTGAGCCTTGGGGACTTTGCCAATGACAAAGTGGGAAGTCCTGTGTACCAGCTTTACGCGCTGTGCAACCACTCAGGCAGCGTCCATTATGGCCACTACACGGCCCTGTGCCGCTGCCAGACTGGCTGGCATGTCTACAATGACTCCCGTGTGTCCCCCATCAGTGAAAACCAGTTGGCATCCAGCGAGGGCTATGTGCTGTTCTACCAACTAACGTAGGAGCCCCCACGCAGCCTGTGACACTCCTGCCCGGCTGGCCCCTGGGATACCATCTCTGTCTTCAAGTCCCAAGCTCCCAGTTTACCTCAGAGATGTCTATTTTTGTGTCTTTTTAATCGGGGAGGTGGGAGGGGGTGGTTGTAGCACCCATTATTTTTTTTTATTGGAAAGCATCCTTCACTCTGGAAGTCTCCAAGACCCATTTACAGAGCCCCTCCCCCCCGCCCACCACATCCCCTACCCATGTACAGACCCCCACCCCTCAGCAACCTCACTTTTTTTTTGTGAATAAATTTATTAAGAAAAAAAAAAGTCTACTTCACAAGATAGAAGAATAAAATTTAGCAGGCAAATCAACGAAAGTGTCATTTCTTCTTTTTTCTGTAACTGTAAAGAAGTTTCAAGGTATTGAGTAATCTCAGTAAGTACTTTAGTGTGGTAATTTGTCTTTTGTTGACATTTACACAATAATGCCATTGATTGTATAAAAACTTAGGAGATAAATCAGGGTTGGGTTTTCAAAGTTATTGCACATCTTTTTGGGTCTTTTAATTTATATGCTGACCTTTAAGGACCTTGCGGCTCCTTAGGCACAGATACCTGTTTTCACTGAACTATTTCCATTCCTTGGTCCCAGTAGAGGTATTCCTCCCATGTCATAATTCCATAAATTTAATATATCTTATATCCATGACATTGTAATGGAGAAAACAGGAAAACCACTTTCAGATTGATCTTATTGAAATCATCATGTACACATGTTTGTTGATATGAAAAACATGACAAACACATACATTGCAATGATATGATGTACTGGAAGGTAGTGGCCCCATTTATATTGCAGCATTTTGCTTCACAGAGTGAATTTTTAGTTTCAAATTTGGTATTTTCTATTGGGGTCATTTTGTGAATTAAACTAATATTTAAGCAGAATTAAATTTTCTAAGTAAGAAAAGATTCATGATGCTAATATTCATTGAGTTATAAAAAAGGACTCTGGTGTTTTATATGCTTTATGTCCTATACAATATCCAAAAGTAACACATGTGAGCTATGTTACCCATGTAGTGTTGGCAGATGAAAAAGAAGTATATATGAGGTTTGTTTGAGAGCACTTGGAAAGAAATACAGAGGCATAGCCAGTGATGAGATTACTCTTCTACCACCAGATGAGGAAGGCAAAATATTTTTAAAAGAAGATTTTTGGTGCCAAATCTTAACTGCCTCACTCTAAAAATACTTATACTTTCATATCAGTTGTTACAAATATTAGAATTTTATAATTTTTTATTATTGAGTAGTATTAGATTACGGGGTTATACCACACAGAGGATGAGATAAATGTTAATGTCCTTTTTCCTTCCATATGAATTTTCAATTCATCTAGCATAATTTACTGAAAAGACTTGATTCAGCCACATATTAGCAGTATATTGTTGTGCCTGCTCTGGTTCATCATATATGTGTGTGTGTGTATATATATATATGTATAATCTTTAAAAAATTAATGATTTAATACTGTTTTACATAATTATAAGATAACAGGGGTATAATTCTGTACCATTTCCACAATCAGAGTTCTGTATCCCTACTCCTTCCATTGGAAACTACAGTAGTTCTCTCAAGGTTGCAGATATAGGTTGACTATTATTTCTGTAACTGTCTATATTTATATATATATTTGGCCATTTTCTCCTATGTTCCTGCCCACTCATCCCTTCCAAATCGTGGTCACACTTATTACTACTTCTTAATGTCTTTCATTTTTTCCTCTTCTCTCTCTGGGTCTTGTTGGTAATAAAGTTCAGAACCCTCTGGTCATCTTCCCATATCATCTCTCCCCTACTGGGAATATGGACCAAAATTCCTCCTGGGGTACAGAAGGTGGGAGTTCTGGCTTCTGTAATTTTTTCTCTGCTGGATATGTGCACTGGCAGGTCTGTCCATACATCTCACTCTGTTTCTGTCTTTCCCTAGTGGACTAGGGCTCTGGAGAGAGGAGGTTCTGGCATACTTGGTGATGTCAACTGCCCATGAAAGTCAGGATGGAATCATTATAGCATTTGCAACTTGGTGGCTGAACAGTGATAACATATAAAGCAGGACACATTATTAATCAACAGGAACCAAAAAGTAGGAATAGAGCAGATGAGAATAGGAATTTTAGGGTAGAAATACACGAGGAAGTCTATTTTAGGTATGTTCCTAGGAGCCCATGACTTAGTTTTTGCTTGAATTTGATAGCTAACATGGTAAAAAAAATATTGTCTTGGAAGATTGGTGTCAGAGTTAAGAATAGGGCTAGAAAATTGGATTATTATTATTAGGCAGAGAATATCTCCCACACTTGAAGAAAATTCTTTGAATAAAATTAACTGTTTACCCCATCAACCTGACCTAAGGCCCAGATGTATTCATATTTAGCACAGGAGCCTGTGTAACCCCTGAGTCCCTAATGGTCACAGCTGGGAACATTCTAGGCTGCACTCATTTTGGGGCCAGTCTTCCGTGAGTTATGCCTGACTTTTGTTAACACCAAAGTATCATCCATCTTGGTTTCTGTAAATTTTATAACAAATGTCTACAATAATTTTTAGGTCTTTTTTGTTTGTTTAGTATAAATAGGATCAGCTTCCCAAAGTGCAGCAACAACAGAAAAGCTTGCTAAAGAGTAATGAGATTTAAAATGAGATATTCTCAGGCATTATGTTCACAGTTCTGCCTTAGCTTCTTATTCATGTTCTCACAACTCTTCACTAAAATATCCATAAGGATACATAAAATGCCCCCAAATCCTGTTATGAATACTTAAAACCAGGATGGAAGGATAACCTCTTGCTAGAATCTTGGAAGCTTATCTCATAACTATCTATATGAGCAGTGTAGTTAGATTGAATTTACAATCAGTGTTTTTTTTCCTCTTATCTCATAAATATTAGCAGTTTTGGTTTCTTGAGGAACTGTAGATGATTACATTTAATTCTACCTCCCCTAGGTTTAGAGGTTTTTTTTTTTGTCTTTTTTTTGTTTTGTTTTTTCTACAGAAAATTTGAAGACTAAACCCTGGGAAAAAGTAGAGTTTGGAAATAGAAAGGTAGGATACATGAGTATTCAAAGACCCCTAGTAATCTGATTCCATTTTCTGATGTGAATTCTACAGACTTCCCCATTCTGGGCTAATGTTTGACTCCTTAGAACCATAGACAGACCCTTTATAAAATTTCTCCTCTCTGCCATCATAGACTTAAGTTTTGTTAAGTTTTCATGCAATACCTGGTAGGGTCTCACATATCTAATGAATAGCATTCACCTCTTCACAGTGGGAGCTCACTAGTTGAAGGAACAGATAGGTCACAGAGAATTGTGCTTATCAACTTTAACTAAAACTAGTTGTAGTACTACAACTAATGAGTGCCATTGTCATTGGTGATATACTTTTAATGAATTTAAACAATTGATGTGCAATGTTAATTTATAGCTCTAATCTATGCACCCACCATCATTATTATTTCCAGTTTACAAATGGTAGTTGGAAGGTCAGATAGTCTTAGTATTCAGTAATTAGTAAGGGCCACAATATAGTTCACCTGGATAGTATGTCTGCTCTGCCATGTACATAACTTGGCATCTAGACTGGCCCTCACCACACTGAAGGAAGTTTAGATGTTTTTTGTTAAGTTATTGTGTCTTTCCTTCTCTCCTTCTATTTCTTTCTATCTAAAAAAGTTAGCCAGAGTGGTGAAGCCCCAGTATGGACCAAAACAAATTTAAAAAGGCATTAATGAAAGCGGAGCAAATTTGAAAATAGAATAATGGTTAAAAAAAAAAAAAAGCCTGTTTTAATATACAATCTAGCACAGAGTAAGTAAATTACCCCAACTATCCAATAATATATGATTATCGCTATTCTTTTTTTAAAATTTATTTATACTTAAGTTGTACAGCTAAGAAATAAGTCAGGAATTCAGATCTAGTTATGTCAATTCTTGGCTTCTCACTCTCAACCTGTATTGAGACCTTTATTTGTTATAGGAAAGCCATCTTTATTTTTTTTTTAATTTTTTATTTAAGAAAGGATTAATGAACAAAAACATAAGGTAGGAGGGGTACAACTCCACACAATTCCCACCACCCAATCCCCATAACCCACCCCCTCCCATGATAGCTTTCCCATTCTCTAGCCCTCTGGGAGCATGGACCCAGGGTCATTGGGGGTTGCAGAAGGTAGAAGGTCTGGCTTCTGTAATTGCTTCCCCGCTGAACATGGGCGTTGACTGGTCGGTCCATACTCCCAGTCTGCCTCTCTCTTTCCCTAGTAAGGTGTGTCTCTGGGGAAGCTGATATTTTTTTAGACCAAACCCTAAATCTGTATAGACTACCCTACAAGTAGAAGAAAAGTAAGAAGATATTGAAAAGGGGAAGCTTTACATCACTAAAATCCAGAAGGGAAAAAGGTTAAATAAAAAAAGAATTAGAAGCGATAGGCCAATTCCATTTCAGGTTCTACTTTTTTTTTTTTTTCCCCTGATCTTGTTTTTTCAACTTCTGCCTGAGAGTGAGTGGGTGGGTGGGTGGGTAGAATACAGGTCCAAGAAGGATGGCAGAGGACCTAGGGGGGTTATATTGTTATATGGGAAACTGGGGAATTTTATGCATGTACAAACTATTGTATTTACTGTTGAATGTAAAACATTAATTCCCCAATAAAGAAATAAAAAAAAGAATTAGAAGAAAATTTCATAGAAAGCCTTTTTTTTTCTTTTCTTCATAAGCAAGGGGGAGAGAAAGACACCTACAGACCTGCTTCACCACTTGTAAACTTGTGAGGTGAACCCCCTGCAGGTGGGGAGCCGGGGTTCGAACTGTGATCCTTGTGAGGTTCCTTGTGCTTTGTACTATGTGCTCTTTACCTGATGCACCACTGCCTGCCCCCCCCCATTTTGAGTTTTTTCTTAAACATTACTGTATTTGTTCGATAGTATTTGATTATAGATTCTTGAAGTTTCAATTTATATGTATGATTGGCCTTTGTTCACTTTATTTTGATGATGATGATGATTGCAACTTTTCAAATTCAGGTTTGCCTGGAGTATTAAAGATTCAGGAGAGAGCCTTTTTCATAAGAAAATTTGCTAGAGTATGGCTGTATATAGGATAAACAAAATCCAGCTGTGTAGCCATCTGTACCTGATACCACTTTAAAGGTGGTTCTTTAATCAATTTTCATTCTGTTCTAGGGCTTTCAAATTTTTAAGTGCTTATCTTGCAGATCTTGTTAAACCACAAATTCTGGTTCTGACAGTCTGGGGTAAAGCCAGAGCTGCCTCTTATTTAACAAATTCTAGGTTATCTCAGTACTGTTGCCTCTGGAAACCTATTTTGCATAACAAGTTGCTATACTTTTCAGATTTGACTTTACATTTGAATTACCTAGGGAACTTTTACAATGCCCTTAATGTCTAGGTCACAGCCATATGAGTTAGATAAGAATAGCTGCAGGTGGTTGTACAGCATAAGTATTTTTTCAAGAGCTCCAGATGTTTCCAATGGGAGCAAACTATAAGAATCAGTGCACTAAGGTAATTGACCTATTCAAGTTTCCTCACTTTGTTCAATTTTGTTTATTTTATAGATTACTAAACAGTTTTAACTTGTTTTTAAAATTGTAATTAATAAATGTTATGTTTTTTCCTATTATAATTATTATTTTTGAATGATGATGTTAAGTAGTTTTTGCCCAAAACACTGCTCAACTCTGGCTACTGAAATTACTGGAAATAGAATCTGGAGCCTCATGCATGTGTACAAACTCGGCTATTTCTTCAGCTCTTATTCTTTCAGTGTATTTGTTTTCTGTGGTTATGTTTTCTTTATGTTATATTTTATTTCTCTATTTCTCTTTTATTTTCATAATAAAGCTCAAAATGATTTTTCTGTTCTATGAAATAATCATTTTATTTAGCTCATTGAAGCTTTTTTTTTTTTTTTTAGTAAGCAATTTTGGCTTTTATTAATTGCCAGGTAGTTTCAAAGTTGAGCACTTTTTATTTATACCTATCATTTTATATGATAAAATTAAGATGGTATAGCCTGAAAAAGACTCTGCCTTTATGAATCTATAAATTTTGGGGGACCAGCAGGTAGCTCACCTGGTACAGTATATATTTTACTATGAGCAAGAATTCAGCTTTGAGCCCCAAGCCACCACACAGGAAAGGAGGAAGTTCCACAAGCTGTGGAGGAGCAGTGCTGTGGTGTCTCTGCTCATCATTCTTTCTCACCCTCTTTCACCCTCTATCTAATAAATAAATAAATAATTGACAGCAGTGGAACCATTGAAGCTGAAACCTTGGCTGGAAAAAATAGTTTTCTTTACAGCTAATAGCATGACTATATTTTTAAAAACGGACATCAGGACAAATACAAAATGATCTCACTTACTGGCAGGCCTTAATAAAGTAGGGATGGGGAGGGAGAACACAAAGTGAAACATGGACTAGACTAGCAAAGGACTAGGGAGGGAAAGTGAAGAAGGGGAGGGAGAAAAGTTCGGGGCCCTGGTACATACTGAAGTTGTACACATATGGCAGGGAATACACTGTAAAGCATTAACTCTCTCAATTAAAAAAAAAAAAAGTCCATGGACAGCTTAACAAAAATAGAGCTAGTATTCAACTGATAAAGTTAGCTTGTGTCTAATAATGACATTTAATTAAAAATATATGCATTCTCACTATAATTGCATTTTTACCAAGTTTCTTGTATTTTAATAATTTTCTTTATTATTGCTTCACAATACTGTTTGGCATATGTGAGGGTTATGATGCATTTTCTTCACTGTGTTTTTACCCAATCATAATCATTATCATGCTAATTATAATTTATATGACAATTCATCTTAATCATTACTGACTGATGCTTCTTTGTTTTTGTGTATGACTATATATTAGTCATTTTTCTTTTACACATTGTGTTCTTTATTGTTACTGTCTTGATTGAGCTCTATTATTATTTTGATATTTATTTATTCTCTTTTGTTGCCCCTGTTGTTTTATTGTTGTAGTTTTTATTGATGTCATTGTTGTTGGATAGGACAGAGAGAAATGGAGAGAGGAGGGGAAGACAGAGAGGGAAGAGAAAAATAGACACTTGCAGACCTGTGTTCACTGCTTGTGAAGTGACTCCACCGCAGGTGGGGAGCCTGGGCTCAACCAGAATCCTTACACCAGTCCTTGCACTTTGAGCCACCTGTGCTTAACCCACTGCACTACTGCTCAACTCCCTATTTATTATTATTTGATCTTCCCTATTATGGTGAAAGTTGTACCCTCTCTTACCCTGCTCTTAAAATGAGATGTCCCTTTATTATTATTTGAAAACAGTATGCAGATTTCCTAATGACTTGTAGGCACTATGCCTATATTTTGGAGAAGAGAAATATGAGGTGTAGAATACTTAAGAAATTTGCTTTAGTGTCACATTAAAAATGAAATACTAGTTTCTATTTATTAGAGAGGTGGTAAAATAACTCACTTGGATAGTATGCTACTTTGTCATGCATGTGATCCAGGTCTAGCCTGGCTCCTACTAATATTTTGATATATTTTAATTATAGTAAATTTTGTCATATTAATTTACACTCTGAAATAAAACACAATTTGCTCAGTAAACCATAAATATCTGTGTTAATAAGTTTTTAAAATCCTTAAATTTCAATGACTATCTTGTAAGCTAGATAAGATTGGCTCAAGACTATAAGAGAGAAATGTTATATTCATTATAGAGTCAAGGTTGTCTAAAGAATTTTTTATAACAGAACCTGGCAAGAAAATTTTACCAATGAGTTTTCCCAAACATTTAAAGACTTTCCAAGATAATCTCATGTTGTTCTCAGAGAATTAAAATAGTAACTGTCATCCAAACCTTTTTATAAGTTTGCACATAACCCTACTGTGGTAATTTAACAATTTAAAAATATTCACAAAAGTTTTCCAACCACATAAAGAGAATTTGAAAGTAACTAATAGCAAACCAATCCAACTTTAAATTTAAAAAGGGCATATTTCATGGACAGGTAACATGAATAAGAACCAACTACTATAAGTGAGAGAAAGAATAACTTTTTACTATTGCTACAGAATAATTTACTAATACTCAAAACCATTTTGATTAGAAAACTTAAATATTCTGGAAAAGCTTATTTATCAAATGATAAACAAAATGCCAGTCAACAATTAATGAGCAACATTATCACTCTGAAACTCTAAATTATTTGCTTATTAGTCGTAGGAATAAAATATCTCTGCTAGGGTTAGGAGTTGACTGAATATTGGAACAAAGGATATGCATGCCTGAGGTCCCAGTTTCAGTCTGGCACTGCCATATGCAAGAACTGAGTGGTACTGTGGACTTTATTTCATAATAATTAACAGACAAAGTCTAGTGTTTATGCTAGCACAGTTCCTAGTTTTTGTCCTACGTGTTCTGTTCAAGATATAAAGCATATAAATCTGAACGTTAACCTCATTCAAATTACATAAATGAAAAAGATGACATTAATGTAATTATATCTTTTCTCTATCTCTTGCCACAGTTCAAAACAAATCCCTGCTAATGTGTAATTCTGGCAGCAGAGTGGTGACAGGGATATGCTTGTGCCCTGCCTGAGGTTGTAAAAATTAGCAAAAATCTTTATGGATAGCAATTTGACACTTTTTACCAAGAACTTTAAAGAGTTTATGTTCCTTGACCCACAGTTCCACTTCTGGGAACTCTAGCTTAATCATGAGAAATGCTGACAAGTATTTGTGTACAAAGATGTTAATGATAATATTAGTTACAATACTTTAAAAATGGGAAATAACTTAAAATGCCAAATAATAGAATGGTCATATGAAGTATGCACATATGTGCAATGTCATATTGTATGGTCGTTAAAATCATGCTTTACAAAAACTAAGCTAAAGGGGAAAATATAATATTGATTGGAAAAAAAGCAAGACATAAATTTAATTTCACAAAGAATACATATTACATATTCCATATATTGGTAGTAAATAGTTTAAAGAACTGAAAGGAAATGCTAAAAATATAAATAACATTAGTGTAGCACCATAAGAACATATTAAAGTCAGACTACTTTTGACTCTTTGCCAGATCACTTAAATCATCATCAGGGAATTACATTTCGTATTAAGGGATAAAATTAGCTTTAAATTAATATTAGAAAGTTATCCTTGGCTATAGACTGAGGTTCAATATTGGTACAGAGAGCAATTCTCTTTGCAAAGATTAATGTGTCTATTTTAGAATCACAGTTTCTGGCCTTAATCATGATAGTTCAGCTGAGAAACTGATGATAGAGATCACCATATTTTATGTCACTACTTGAGAAAAATCACAGGTGGGTTAGTTGTGGTAGCTAAAGTTCCATGAAGATTGGCAAATACTAGTGAGAAATATTCTCTCATCTTCTCTTGGCACTCATTGGGTTTAGGCTTTTTGTTGTTGTTCCGCTAAAGGTAGTGAGCATTTGAAATCAGAGAATTGGAAAATGTCTATGAAATACCTAGTGCTCTGTTCTTTATCTGGATGAATAATGCAAGAAAACCAACATAGGAAGGGAGACACATAAAAAAGTGAAATCTGAGGACTGCAATGGGCTTCAGAGATTGTCTTATTTAATTTTATACACATAGTGAGAATTCTTAAATCTGTTGGGGAGGGATATTTTGACTATTGGTTAATCTCCTACCTCTGCAGACACAGGGTTTTTTCTTTTGTAGGAAAATTGTGAGTATTCTCTGAAATTAGGATTTGGAAGATCATAGTACAGTTATTGAGCACAGATTTTTAAGATTACATATTCCTTTCTAGACTTTTCTAATTGGTGACAAATTTATTCATTATACCCCTCCCAACAACAACAAAACCAGTTCCTAGAACTATACAAAATAAGTCTTATCCACCAGTTATGTGAACAGTCCTTCAAATGCTTGAATACAGCTTTCATGAATTTAATAACTGCTTTCTGTGTCTTTATTTTTTAATTTCAAGAATAGAATACAGTAGACTATAAAAATGAGTGTTATCAGTCTTCCTTTGGATTTTCTATGTAAATGTTGTTTAACATTCAAATGGTGCTGATTATAATTTGAGATATTAACAGTTAGATATGCTATTGTGTTCCTCTGTTATTGTTTGTAAAGGAGGTTAAACACTATATTAACTTCTGAGTAGTGATTTATTGTTGCTTTTGTTAGAGGAAAATATAAAAAGAATTAAAATAATGTCATTTGATACTGCCTTTGAGAGTTTTCAGTTTTCAGAGGTCTTTGTTTTCTACTTGGTTATATATTTTTTAAAAGATAAACCATACATGTAGTGTAAATACAGCATCACATAAATGCAGAGTTGTTTTTTGCTCCCTGAATGAAACTGTTGTATAATGTATTCTGTAACCATTAAGCAGCTGCTCTGCCTCAGAGATATGCATATTTCCTTTTGTAGATGAAGAGAACTTACTATATGGATATCTCTAAATTGCTTTAGGATCTTTGGCCCTTATATCACTGTTTAGATTCACAGTGTCTGCATAACACATGAAAACTATATTTCTGCTAGACCCCAGCAACCTGAAGGTTATTAGATGGGTTCTGTTAACAGCAATAACTTACATTTTGCTGAGTCTAACCCTCTGTACAATTGTGGGGCTTGCAACCTCCTGCAGGATCCTCCCCAGTTAATTTGCTAGGGACCTTAAACTCTTGTCTCATGCTTGTCAGTAGAGCCTGTTAATGATCTATGTACTTTGTTGTTTCTTTTCGTTACCTTCCTCATATTGGGTTGTTCCTGCCCATTGCAAAGTCTTTGCTGCATACAGATGTAGAGAGGTGAAAGCTTACTGCTTCTGGTCCTTATCTCAGGTTACCCTTTTCCTGTTACTACCTAACCCAACTCCCATTGGGTTATGTTCAGTAGGCATCAACAGTCATCCCTTGGAGTCCTCCCTTTGGTGAATTCTGATTGTGTTCCATGCACAAGCAAAGCCCCAGTTGAAATGTGATGGGGTGTTTTGTTCAATGAGTGTCAAAGCAGTTCCCGTTCATTGTTCTAGTAAAAGATCTCTTTCAGTCAGCCTATCTAGATTCAAATTCTTTAGATTGTGGGGAAGGGAGAAACACCTGGTATGTTCTGAATTGTTTTCCCTTTTCTATAAGATAATCAGAGTGCCTTGCTGTCTTCCCCCATGAGTAGGATTAGCTTGAGGTGGTTCCTTCTCTACTGTAGTGGAAATGACTTAGAGGCAAATGAAATACTGATTTCTTATTGGAGCAACTAGGAATAAAATACACCTGACATCTGCATATTGAAATATAGTGCATCACACATGAAATGAAATATATATCAAATCAGTATATATTGAGCAGTTCACCATCTGTCACTCATCAATTAAAAAATAACAATTACTGGTTTCTTGGTAGTTATTTTGTACTAAATGCTTAAAATTGTACATCAGAGCATACTAAAATCAGATGTAATTGAACCCCCTCCTTGTTCTTTCCTGTTTTACTCAAAACCTAGGCAGCTTTAGGAGACAGTTTACCTTGTCAGTATATACTTTGCCATGTATGAGGTCCCAGGTTTGAATCCTGCTGCTAAGTGGGAGAATACCATGACACCAGGTAAAAGTTGATGATGGAGTGATGCTTTGGCGTCGCAACTATCTTCCTCCCTACTTCCTGCTCTCTCCTTCTCTCTGGGAAAAAAAAATGAAATCAACTTGAGAGTGATGGAATCATATATGCATGAGTTCCTCCAAACCCACCCCCACCAAAAAAGAAGAAGCAAAAAAAAAAAAAACCAGAATAAACTCTTCAACAAATTAGTTCCAAGGAATAGCACAGTTGTTATAGTTGTCATTTTATCTAAAGCAATCTTTGTTTATATCATTATATAGTTAAGATATCCATTTATGACCTTCTTTCAAAAAGTTAAATTTTAAAATATACTGTGCATTTAATAATTATATATAATTTTGTGTATAATAATATATACTTTTTTAATGCTCTGATGGGTGCCAGGGAAAGAACCTAGGGCTTCTTATATATACAATACTACTGAGTCACCACCCCCTGCATAGCCCAACTTTTTTTTTTACTTTTTACCTCTCCAAATATTTTATCTTTTTATATTGGAGGGAACAGGAAGACAAGGGGGACTGGATGGTGGCACACCTGGTTGAGCTCACGTGTTGCAGTGCACAAGGACAGAGGGAAAATTTCCGAGCAGTGTAGCAGTGCTGCAGGTGTCTCTCTCTCTCTCTCTCTGTGTGTATTTCCCCTTCCCTCTCTGTCTCTATCCAATAAATATTAATGAATAAAAATTAGAAAAGAAGTAAAGGGAGAGGGAGTTGGGTGGTAGTGAAGCGGGTTAATCACACGTGGTGCAAAGTGCAAGGATCAGCTTAAGGATCCCGGTTTGATCCCCCAGCTCCCCACCTACAGGGGAGTCGCTTCACAGGTGGTGAAGCAAGTCTGCAGGTGTCTTTCTTCCTCTCCCCCTCTCTGTCTTCCCCTCCTCTCTCCATTTCTCTCTGTCCTACCCAACAATGATGACATCAATAACAACAACATAACTACAATAATTAAAAAAATAAAAAAGAAAGTAAAGGGAGAAACCACAGTGCTACTGCACTGTCCATGTAGCTCTTTTTAGTGCTGTCTGTGTTGCTCCCATATGATGCCAGGATTGAACTCAGGGCATCATGCACAACAAATTGTGAGGTCTACAAGATGAACTATCTCCTGGTCCCAGTCACTGTTTTATACTAAGAGAGATATGGAGGTGGACAAAATCTTATCATTTCCTCAAAACAAGGAATCAATCAAGCAGTAAGAAGCACAAATCTTGAAAACAAGTTTTTTTTAAAAAAAAATAATTGATTGTATAAAGTGATGTGAAAGAACTACAAGCTTCATGTTATGAGAATACAAAAGAAAGAAGTTGTTTCTAGATGGTACGGGCGTTGGGAGATTAACAGGTCATGGAGAAAGTGGTTCTTACATATAAAATGTAGTGTAAAAAATGTAGTGTAATGTACTGTGATTTCAAACACCTACAACATGTAATAAAATTGCATATGCAGTGATAAGCCATAGAAGTTTAGAATTTTTTTAAATATACCATGTCCTGTAACCCTATAGCAGAATTCAGTATACATTTTGCGCTACATGTGCTTAACCAGGTGCACTACTGCCTGCCCCTAAGTATACATTTTTGCCTTCATGGCCTGGCCACTTCAAAGTTGCTCAGTATTCACTGAAATGAATTTAACCTGGTGAGAAAATTGTTATTTTTATTTGTCGCTGGACTTTCACTAGTTTGGCCAAATATTTTCAGATAGAGAGACAGATGGGCTGAGTGGTGGCACACTCAGTTGACCACACACATGACCTTGCATATATATACAAGGACCTGGGTTTGAACCCCTGTTCCCCAGTTGCAGGGAGGATGCTTTAAAAGCAATGAAGCAAATCTGCAGATGTTTATCCTTCTTTCTCCCTCTTTCTCTCCCCTGTTCCTTTAAATTTCTCTCTGTCCTATCAAATAAAATAGAAATGGGAGAGGGGAATGACTGCAGGCTCAGTGGATTCTAGTGCTGCATTGGGTACCAGAGATAATCCTGGTGGCAATAAAAATAAAAGAAATAGACATCACAGCTTTGAAGCTATATTGTGCACATGGCAAAACAGGCACCTTCCTAGGTGAGCTATCTTACTGGCCCTTAACCTGATGAAAAATTAATTGCTCAAGAAATAGGAGTTTCTTAAAAGAGAGCCACGTCAAATGGGAACTTTTTGTTATCTTAAATCTCTCTCTCTGTCGCTTTAGAATAATGAGTTAATATGAGACCTAAGTTTTGTAATTGCATCAAGACTCATTGTTCCTTCTCATTCTTTCATTTAGTTTCTAAAGAAGGTGATGGGTAGTTTTTAAGCAGTGTTGAAACATACCTGACTTCTCAGTGAAGCATGTGCTAATGAAGGAATTTTCCATCTAGTCATACTATGTATAGGTGAAAAGTGGTGTTTTTTGCTTTGATAAAGTTTCTAAAAGAAGATTTACATATACTTTGAGGCTTCCTGGAATTCAGTACATGTAATTCAATATACAATTGATTGTTGACTCCACTGTCCAATCTCAATTTATTGGTTAAGTAGTAGTCAGTGTCTTCTATGGATTTCATAATTTTATTTCATAACAACATTGTAAAGTAGGTAATTTTATTATCATTAACTTATAAATGAGAAATTAGTGGTGCAATGTGTGTAGTAATGTTTAGTAGTGCAGGCAAGATTCCACACTGGGAAATCACTTGGGAGTTAAGTCCCAGGTCACTGAAGATATAGATTATTGCTCCAGCATATATGATGTCAGATATCAATCCCTGGGGCCCCATTCTTGCATGTTCTGCTTTCTTCCACTAAACCATCTCCCTAGGAGCATGTTCTGGTTTTGACTTGAGTGTTCATACCGATGCATCTGTTCCTACGCTGAATTACACCTTACACTGAATTTATCCTTTTGGTCATCACAACAAATCTTTAATTCATTCATTTATTCATTTGGAAGTACTTCATTTTGAGGGTTTTTTTTTTTAACCAGAGCCTTGTGCATGTATGATTTCTCTGCACAGAGTTGTTTTATTTATTGACGCAGAGATAGACATCACAAAATTGAAGTTTCTTCTATTGCCATAGTCACATGTACCTCTCATGTAGTGCCAGTACTTGAGCCTGGGTTGTGCATATGGCAACATAAATACTCTACATGGTGAGCTTTCTCTTTGTCTCTCAAGACTTTTTGAATGTCTTATTGGGGCAGAAGAAAGTGTATTCCCCTTTGTGATGTTCCCTCTTTTTAACCTTCATAACATCTCCTTTGTGTAGATATGAACCCGGGGACATCTGTGGTGTTTGAGGGAGTTCATATCACTAATGGGGACTCTAATTAGATCTTCTACTGTACAGGTCTCAACTTACTCAAGGTCCTGCCCTGGACCATCACAGCCACCACAGACTTTGTACCTGGATGCTAATGAAGGGTATTATGACACTTCTGCACTGTCATTTAGCAGAAAAAGCATTCAGTTCTTAAAATGGGGGAACCCAAGAAAGTAATGGCAAAAGTGTGAAAACATTGAAGTCATGTGAAATATTAAAGGTACAAGGAAATACAGCCAAGCACAAAGTATTGACTTATGTACAAGTTTGACTTTTGTGTTTTTTTACCCTGGACCAAGGGTGGTAATGTTGATAGGAGCAATCCACTTTCCATTAATCAGGAATGGATTTGTGAAAGAACAGTGGCTTCAAGAGAAGTAATTCCAACATGGTGCTATTTGTGGTTATGGTTTTCTTCTTTTTATCTTTTCTTTCTTTCTCCCTCCCTCCCTCCTTCCCTTCCTTCCTTCCTTCCTACCTTCCTACCTTCCTCTTTCCCTTTCTTTCTTTCTTTCTTTCTTTCTTTCTTTCTTTCTTTCTTTCTTTCTTTCTTCCTTCTTCCCTTCCCTTCCCTTCCCTTCCCTTCCCTTCCCTTCCCTTCCCTTCCCTTCCCTTCCCTTCCCTTCCCTTCCCTTCCCATCCCTTTCCTTCCTTCCTTCCTTCCTTCCTTCCTTCCTTCCTTCCTTCCTTCCTTCCTTCCTTCTTTCCTTCTTTCCTTCTTTCCTTCTTTCTTCTTTTAATGGATGGATTTTAGTCTGCCAGGTGCTACTGAATGGAGTGCACTGAACAACAGCCCTGAGACTTCATGCGTGCATGCTCTACATTTAGAAAGGAAAATGAAATTTTTCCTAGTATATTATTTTGTACCTAAACCTTTTTATTTTGTTTCAAACAGACTGGTTTGCATTCAAGAGAGTTCTTTTACTTGTTTGTTATAACATGCTTAGGTTTTGTTCTTAACCTTAGTTTAAAAAACTCTTGAATTAATCCTAGTGTTTAATCATTGATTTTTGCTTCCTGTTTATGCTAATCTTTTTCCTTTTGATATTTATTTTCAGGATACCTTGAGGACAGTTTTGTAAAGTCTGGAGTTTTCAATGTATCAGAACTTGTGAGGGTATCCAGAAGTAAGTGTTTTTTTTTTCCTAATTAAATAATCATACAGTTTGGTCTGAAATATTTTACATTTAAAATTTGAATACTGTGTCAAAAGTAAACTAGTAATAGAAACAGTTGGTTTTAAGGACCTCAGACCTTTTGATGATATCATAATTGAGTATATTTTGATTGACTTTAAAAAATACTCACATTTAAATCTTTAAAGAATTTTTACATAAAAATAATTGTAAATTGTTTTGATTGCTGTGTTATTAGTATTCATTTAATTCAGTCAGTATTCATTTAATTCTCTCTGTGACCATAGATGGTCATTTATATCAAAGGAAGTATGATTAATTAAGTGTACTTCATACTGTTATGATAACCCACATAAGTTTCCTGTAGATAAGTGCTTTTTTATTTTACTAACATTAGGTGGGGGCTTGGAGATGTACAGGATACACACACTAACATGCAGAATGTTGAGGGATGCAGAAATTAACTTTGCAGATTGTAGTTGGATATAGATAGAAAGCATTGTTACTCAAAACAATGTCCAATTGTTTTAACTGACCACTTCACCTGAGGCGCGATTTTTGGCAGACTGGATGTTCACCTGACCAGTCAGCTAAGCAAGGGGGGAGATTTCCTTGATCAATCTTTTTACTTATTACTAGTGTGTGCAGATATATCTAAGATGCAACTCTGACCACACACTGTAGTTAGGCAGGTGGCTCATTTCTTCTTGATCTTTTCTCGGATTTAGCTTATTTCTGTAACTTTGAAGGATATGTTTTCATCTGACATTTTGGGAGAGGGAGAGAAAAGGAAAAAGAGACAGATAGTTTGGATATTAGATGATATACTACTAGTGGTCCAGTACTTGTTTAGGTCCTGCTTTTCACTTAGGTCAAATTGAAAGACCATGAACAAGAATTATGATGATCCCAAAAGAATAAAGCAAGAGTTCATTTTTTTAGGGTAAATACAGGCGGTGCTATAGAGTTATATTTATTTGAAACTATTAGGTGACTGTGCTTTTTGACTCTATTTTTTTCCTCAAATATCTCTAAATTTCTAATTATATTTCTTTTTTATTTAATTTTTTAAAAATTTTTTATTTAAGAAAGGATTAACGAACAAAACCATAAGGTAGGAGGGGTACAACTCCACACAATTCCCACCACCCAATCTCCTTAACCCACCCCCTCCCATGATAACTTTCCCATTCTCTAGCCCTCTGGGAGCATGGACCCAGGGTTATTGAGGGTTGCAGAAGGTAGAAGGTCTGGCTTCTGTAATTGCTTCCCTGCTGAACATGGGCATTGACTGGTCGGTCCATACTCCCAGTCTGCCTCTCTCTTTCCCTAGTAAGGTGTGTCTCTGGGGAAGCTGAGCTCAAGGACACATTGGTGGGATCTTCAATCCAGGGAAGCCTGGCCAGCATCCTGGTGGCATCTGGAACCTGGTGATTGAAAAGAGAGTTAACATATGAAGCCAAACAAATTGTTGAGCAATCATGGATCCCAAGCTTGGAATAGTGGAGAGGAAGTGTTAGGGAGGTACTCACTGCAAACTCTAGTGTACTTCTGCTTTCAGGTATATATTTTGCAGTAGTTTATGGATACGTGTGAACATAAGCTCTCTCTCACAGAAACTCGTGTATATCTAGGTTATGGGACTTTGTTAGAAGGAGAACCACCTGAGATGAAATTAGAGTGTACTATAAAAGGAGAGGTCTCACCTTAGTAATGAAGCTGAAGGGTTGTCATTCCACATGTGAAGTATCTGGACACAGTCTGAGGTGAAGCATGTTGAGGTGGCAATCGTTGCGTTGGTTAGGTTGTGATCGGTGGATGCAATATTATTTGTTATGGATTGGGAGACGCACACGGGAAAGTGGGCCCTATCCAAGGGTTCCAGGACTGGGGGAAGTAGGGGCTCTATAGTGGAGATGTGAGGTTCCTGCTGTCTTAGGGTTCAAAAAGACAGTCGATAGTTAATGTTATCATCACATTATTTGGTAATTGGGTTAACTTTGAAAAGTACTTTTGTTAGGGTTTGCTGTACAGTATCCAGTTTCTTGTATATAGCTGTGCTATTGGATGCTTCTAATCTACTTGGTCTAGGCTTTTGAGAGAGTCTGCATATCAAATACACAGCCTATATATTAAAAAGATTCAGTTTGTGTTTTGAGAAACTTTGAGACGTACAACTGATTTTCCCCCTCTCATATTAATTAACTACTGATTTATATGTCTACATTTTGCTAGGAGTGTACATAAACACAATTCCCACCACCAAAAGACTGTGACCCATCCCTCCCACCCACTCCCACCCCCCACTGGCCCAGGAAGCTGCATGTCTACCCCTCACCACAGGGTTTTTATTTTGGTGCCATACTTACAATTTGGTCAGGTCCTGCTTTTAGTTTCCCTTTCAGATCTTCTTACTCAACTTCTGTTGATGAGTGGGATCATCCCATACTCATCTTTATCTTTCTGACTTGGTTCACTTAACATAATTCCTTCTAGCTCTGTCCAAGATGGGTCAGAGAAGGTGGGTTCATTGTTCTTGATAGCTGCATAGTATTCCATTGTGTATATATACCACAGCTTTCTCAGCCACTCATCTGTTGTTGGGCACCTGGGTTGCTTCCAGGTTTTAGCTATTATGAATTGTGCTGCTATGAACATAGGAGTACACACCTCTTTTTGGTTGGGTGTTATGGAGTCCTTGGGGTATAACCCCAGGAGAGGAATTAACTGGATCATATGGAAGGTCTATGCCTTGTGAGAGTTTTCCAGACTGCTCTCCACAGAGGCTGTACCAATTTACATTCCCACCAGCAATGTAAAAGGGTTCCTCTGTCCCCACATCCTCTCCAGCATTTGTTGCTGCTGTCCTTTTTGATGTATGCCATTCTTACAGGAGTGAGGTGGTATCTTAGTGTTGTCTTAATTTGCATTTCTCTGACAATCAGTGACCTAGAGCAGTTTTTGATATGTTTGTTAGCCTTTTGGATCTCCTGTGTAGTGAATGTTTTGTTCATATCCTCTGCCCATTTTTGGATGGGGTCATTTGCTTTTTTGGTGCTAAGTTTGCTGAGCTCTTTCTATGTTTTGGTGATTAGTTTCTTGTCTGATGTCTGGCATGTGAAGATCTTCTCCCATTCTGTGAGGGATCTCTCTGTTTGTTTAATAGTTTCTTTGGATGTGCAGAAGCTTTTCAATTTGATGTAGTCCCATTGGTTTGTTTCTGCTTTAGTCTTCCTTGCAATTGGGTTTGATTCATCAAAGATGTCCTTGAGGTATAGGTGGGAAAGTGTTTTACCAATGTTTTCCTCTAAGTATTTGATTGTTTCTGGTCTGACATCTATGTCTTTGATCCATTTGGAGTTGATTTGTGTTTCTGGTGAGATAAAGTGGTTCAATTTTATTCTTCTGCATGTTTCAACCCAGTTTTCCCAGCACCATTTATTGAAGAGAGCCTCCTTTTTCCATTTAATCCTTTGGGCCCCCTTATCAAAGATTAGATGTCTATAGGTGTGGGGATTTATTTCTGGGCTTTCAATTCTGTTCCACTGGTCTGTGTGCCTATTTTTGTTCCAGTACCTTGCTGTTTTGATGATAATGGCTTTATAATATAGTTTAATGTCTGGGAGTGTGATGCCTCCATTTTTGTTTCTTTTCCTCAACATGGTTTTGGCAATTCTAGGTGTTTTAAGGTTCCAGATAAATGATTGTAGTGTTTGTTCTATTCTCTTAAAGAAGCTTGGTGGAACTTTGATGAGTATTGCATTAAATTTGTATATGACTCTGGGGAGAATATTCATTTTGATGATATTTATTCTTCCAATCCATGAGCATGGTATGACTTTCCATTTCTTGGTATCAGTTTCTATTTCCTTGAGTAGCGACTCACAGTTTTCAGCATACAAGTCTTTCACTTTTTTGGTCAACTTTATTCCTAGGTATTTGATTGATTTTACTGAAACAGTAAATGTGAGTGATTTCTGGATGTCTTCTTCTTCAGATTTAGTGTTTGCATAAAGAAATGCCACTGATTTTTGTACATTGATTTTGTAGCCTGATACCTTGCTATATTGCCTACTAACTTCCAGTAATTTTCTACTGGGTTCTTTAGGTTTTTCTATGTATACTATCATATCATCTGCAGATAGTGAGAGCTTGACTTCTTCCCTTCCAATCTGTATTCCTTTGATTTCTTTCTCTTGCCTGATTGCTATGGCAAGAACTTCCAATACTATGTTGAAGAGTAACGGTGACAGTGGACAGCCCTGTCTAGTCCCCGATCTGAGGGGGAATGCTTTCAGCTTCTGTCCATTGAGTATGATGTTGGCTGTAGGTTTGCTATATATAGACTCCACTATCTTGAAGAATTTCCCATCTATTCCCATTTTTTGTAGAGTTTTGAGCATGAATGGGTATTGGATTTTATCAAAGGCTTTCTCTGCATCTGTTGAGATAATCATGTGGTTTTTGGCTTTGCTTTTATTGATGTGGTGAATGACATTGTTTGACTTACGGATGTTGAACCAGCCTTGCATTCCTGGGATGAATCCTACTTGGTCATGATGAACAATCTTTTTGATATACTGCTGTATCCGGTTGGCCAAGATCTTGTTTAATATTTTGGCATCTATGTTCATCAGAGATACTGGTCTGTAGTTTTCCTTTTTTGTTCTGTCCCTATCAGCTTTTGGTATCAGGGTGACGTTGGCTTCATAGAAGGTGGAAGGGAGTATTCCTGTTTCTTCAATCTTATGGACTAGCTTAAGAAGTATGGGTATTAACTGTTTCCTGAAAGTTTTGTAGAATTCGTTTGTGAAGCCATCTGGTCCAGGACTTTTGTTGTTGGGGAGATTCTTAATAATGGTTTCAATTTCTTTGTCTGTGATTGGTGCATTTAGATTTTGTAGTTCTTCTTGGTTCAGTTTTGGAAGTGCATAGGTTTCTAGGAATTCTTCCATTTCTTCCAGATTCTCTAGCTTGGTGGCATATAGTTCTTTATAGAAGTTTCACAGGATTCTCTGGATTTCTGCGGTGTCAGTTAAAATTATATTTCTAAAGTAGTCAGCACAAATAGTATATATCATAGTATCACAGGAAGTTGTACACATGAACATTTAAGTTCATAAACGGTTTATTCTTCGTGACATGACTGCAGTGGATAAATATATGCCCAAACAATTTATTATCATTATCATTATTATTATTGTTGTTGTTTTGCCTCTAGGGTTATTACTGGGGCTCAATACCTGCACTATGAATCCACTGCTTCTGGAGGCCATTTTCTCCATTTTGTTGTTGTTGTCGTTATTGCTGTCATTCTTGGGTAGGACAGAGAGAAATTGAGATAGGAGAGGAAGATACAAAGGGGAGAGAAAGAGAGACACCTGCAGACCTGCCTCACCACCTGTGAAGTGACCCTCCTGCAGGAAGGGAGCCAGAAACTTCAACCAGGCTCCTTATACAGGACGTTGCCAACAATTCTTGTTTAGGATATACTCTCTGTATCCCAGTAATTTTAGGTTTTTTACTTGCTGGATAGCTAGATTCTGATGGTCTGCTCCACTGACCAAGATAATCATCATTATGCATGCATCCTGATTAATACCTGGCATTTGGGGTTTTTGTGCTTATTTTTACTTGTTTTAAATATTCTTTAACTTTTTATTTACTTATTCCCTTTTGTTTCCATTGTTGTTGTTATTGATATCATTGTTGTTGTTGCTTATTTTTAATTTAAAAGGGGCATGTCTTACTACTACCTCTAGGTGCCATATAAGAAGGCAGCATTTGAAGGTGTGTGTTTACATGTTTTGTCTTATTCAGTGGTAGAGAGGCTACACTGATTCACTGAAGAGATGCTGAAATTATTTGTTTAAACTTATATTATTCTAAGTCTCATAACATGTTTTTATCCTTTTCATGAGATAGAATCTTTAAAAGCCCAGCAATATTTAAAAAATCTAAATCTGAAACATAAAAAAAAAAGTTTAAAAATATCTCTTTGGTAGGGGAGAGGCTGGGCAATGGTACACCTGGTTGAGAGCACATGTTACCTTGTGCATGGTCCCAAGTTCAAGCCTTCTTTCCCCTCCTGTGGAGGGTAGGGGGACGCTTCACAAGCAGTGAAACAGGTCTTCAGGTTTCATACTGTCTTCCTCTTTATCTTCCCCTCCCCTCTCAGTTACTCTCTGTCCTATAAAGAAAATAGAAAGAAGAACAAAAGAGAAAAAGGGAAAAAAAATGAATGCCAGGCGTGGATTCATAGTGCTGGCACGAAGACCTAGTCATACCCCTGATGACAATTAAAAAAAAAAAGCTTTCTGTAATAATTTAAAAGATGAGATAAATGTAATATACTTTATTTTTAATTTATTCAGTTATATTAGGGATTCTAAAGTTATCTGTCATAACAAACATTACTGATTTGTAATTAGTACATTATCTATATTCATTAGTTATTTTATTCAGCAAACATTTATTTTCTACTCTGTATGTAAATAGGTAGCTCTGAAATGCTTGAGAAGTTATTCTCCTATGTGTTTTAATATGACCACATTATAATCTTATTTACACAATTGAACATCATTGTTTATAAAAGAAGTATTTGCTAAGTAAACAAAGTTTAGCACAACCCTTATGCTGTATATCACAAATTCTCACTTCTTGAGGATTTACAGTACATTAATGGCTTCTGTCTTCTACTATTTTACTATCATTTGACCTACTAGTATGTATGTTGACTTTAGTTAATGAACCCATTCAGTTTTACGATAGTGATTTTTTTGTTGCATATTATCTTCAATTTTAAATGTTAATTTAGGGTCAGTTTTTAGGGTGAGGAGAACAATAAGAGAGATTAAGGATTAGCCTCTAACCTTTAGAATCTGAGGTTCTTTGGAGTTTCATTTCTAAGAGGATATTGGCAGCCTCTTAAACTTGATTTGCAGCTTTCAGAGTCTGCAGTTTTCTGGGAGAGGTGCTAAGGCTGGTGTTTGCATCTGATATTAGTTCTATGAAAGGTTTTTAATCAGGAATAGCTGCCTGGGACTTGGTGTTCTTGCTCTGGTTCTATCTTTGTTATCAAATAAACTTTATGTGTGCTGCTTGATATTTTGATATTCTATTTTTCTTCCTATAGTTTCCCATTTAATATCAGAATGTACACTAAATCTGTATAATAATCTTGCATAAATCTTTAGACAAATTATTCTTCCTGCTCTCATGATACTTTGGAGTTTGGAAAAAATTCTAATAAAAATTTCTGAATATTTTTATGATAATTTTACTACAAATACCTGTGTTCATGTTCAAGCATTTATGATGACTATCAAGCCTTATGTATTAAGCAGAAGCAAAGAATCTTTGCATGTCTATTGCATAGGCTTAAAAAGTTACAAGTAGGGGATCAGGTGGTAGCTCAGTGGGTTAAGCGCATGTGGCACAAAGCTCAAGGACCGGCATAAGGATCCCAGTTCGAGCCCCAGGCTCCCCACCTGCATGGGAGTCGCTTCACAGGTGGTGAAGCAGGTCTGCAGGTGTCTATCTTTCTCTCCCCCTCTCTGCCTTCCCTTCCTGTCTCCATTTCTCTCTGTCCTATCCAACAACGAACAACATCAACAATGGCAATAATAATAACTACAGCGTGGCTACAACAACAAGGGCAACAAAAGGGGGAAAAAATGGCCTCCAGGAGCGGTAGATTCATGGTGCAGGCACCGAGCCCAGCAATAACCCTGGAGGAAAAAAAAAAAATTACAAGTAGGGAGTTGGGCTGTAGCACAGTGGGTTAAGTGCACCTGGCACAAAGCACAAGGACTTACATAAGGATCCTGGTTCGAGCCCCCGGCTCCCCACCTGCAGGGGAGTCCCCTCACAGGCAGTGAGCAGGTCTGCAGGTGTCTATCTTTCTCTCCCCATCTCTTTCTCCCCCCCCTCCATTTCTCTCTGTCCTGTCTAACAATGACGACATCAATAACAACAACAATAACTATAACAACAATAAAAAACAAGGGCAACAAAAGGGAAAATAAATAAATATTAAATTTTTTTTTTAAAAAAGTTACAAGTAGTTCACATAACATAGGGCTTATAAGCCTCTGGTTAGTAGTTTATTTCTTTGATCTCCCCACCTACCCTTTGAATTTTATCCATTATAGTTTTAAGAAGTCAGGCAGATTGCTTACTTCTACTGAACCCCTTTAAAACCTCCTAGCACATACCCTGCTTTCCGCTGTCACTCAGAACATGGTTCTAATAGTAAACTATTTTAAAGAATGTGATTAGTGTGGTATTTCTTACCTTATATATTTTTTAACCTCTTGTGTATCTCAGGCTACAACAAACAGCTATTAAACATTATTAGCTGTCCAAAGAATTTAACTTACTAGGCATTGTTCCACATTGAGTACATATATTTTCTGTCTAAAATGAGCTTAATTTATTATATATAAAATGAATAATCTAAGGGAATACAGAAAATCCAGAAAATTGGAGCTAATATTGACTTAGTGTTCTTTTAAAAATATTTATTTACTTATTTATTGGGTAGAGACAGAAAAATCAAGAGGAAAGGGGAATATAGAGAGACACCTGGAGCACTGCTTCATGCCTTGTGAAGCTTCTCCCCAGCAGTGTGGACCAGGAGCTTGAACCTGAATCTTTGCTCATTGCAATATTTGGGATCAACTATGTGTGCTACCTGGTCCATGACTTTTTAAATTTTCAGTAGGACATATATTCTCTGTAGTTATAACTTCTGTACAATAAATATGTGCCTTCTGCTCATACTTTAAAAATTTATATGGGGGGTGGCCGTGAGGGAAGAGCATAATGGTTATGTAAAAAGACTTTCATTCCTGAGGCTCCTAAGTTCTAGATTCAGTACTCCACACCACTATTTACCACTATTCAGTACTCCACACCATTATTACACCACTATTTACCAAAGCAGTGCTTTGGTAAATAATAATAAGAAGAAAGAAGAATTAATTAGTTTTACCTGCCTAATGTTGAAATCTAATTCATTTGATAATAAATAAATGTAGAATGTTTATGAAAATTTCAGGGTAAGAAAATTTCCATGAAAATCTGTAGTCTTTCCATTTATCAGTAGTGAATCTCCAGGGTGCTAAAATTTTGTTACCTCAACTTAAGGACATAATATCTCTCCTAAGAGTTCTGGAAGACCTGATAAAATTGGGTAAAGAAATGAAAACTGATAAGAACAGATACTACACTTGATCTACAAAAGGCTTTTTATTTTTTACATTTATTTATTTATTTATTTTAAAAAGGAGACATTAACAAAACCATAGGATAGGAGGGGTACTATTCCACATAATTCCCACCAAAAGATCTCTATTTCCCATCCCCTCCCCTGATAGCTTTCCTATTCTTTATCCCTCTGGGAGTATGGACCCAAGGTCATTGTGGGTTGCAGAAGGTGGAAGGTCTGGCTTCTGTAGTTGCTTCCCCGCTGAACATGGGCGTTGACTGATCGATCCATACTCCCAGTCTGCCTCTCTCTTTCCCTAGTAGGGTGGGTCTCTGGGGAAGTGGAGCTCCAGGACACATTGGTGGGATACTCTGTGCAGGAAAGTCTGGTAGGCATCCTGCTGGCATCTGGAACCTGGTGGATGAAAAGAGAGTTAACATACAAAGCCAAACAAATTGTTAAACAATATGGACCCAAAGGCTGGAATAGTGCAGATGAAGTGTTGGGGGGTACTCACTGCAGACTATTGTGTACTTTTGCTTTCAGGTATACATTTTGCCCTAGTTTATGGATATGTGTGAAAATATACTCTAAGGGGACATGGTCTATATCTAGGTTTTGTTAGGAAGTGAACCACCTGGAATGGAATTAGAGAATACTATGAAAGGAATGGTCTCACCCGAGTAATGAAGCTGAAGGGTTGTCATTGCACACCTGAAGTCTCTAGACATAGTCTGAAGTGAAGCATGCTGAGGTGGCACTCATTGTGTTGACTAGGTTGTGATCGGCAGATGCAATATTATTTGATATGAATTTAGAGAAGCATGCAGGAAAGTGCGCCCCACCCTAAGGTTCCAGGACTGGGGAAATATAGGCTCTATAGTGGAAATGTGAGGTTCCTGCTGTCTTAGAAGATAATGGATAGTTATTGTTACCATCACATTATTTGGTAATTGGGTTAACTTTGAAAAGTCCCTTTGTTAGGATTTGCTGTACAATACCCAACATCTTGTATATAGTTGTGCCACCAGTTGCTTCTGTTCTCCCTGGTCTAGTCTTTTGAGAGAGTCAACATATGGGAGACTCAGCCTATGTATTAAAAAGACTCAGTCTGTGTTTTAAAAAGTTCAAGATATAAAATCAATTTTCCCCTCTTGTATTAATTAAATAGTGATTTATATGACTACAGTTTAATAGGAGTTTACATAGACACCATTCCCACTACCAAAAGACTGTGTCCCCTCCCACCTGCACCCCCACGCCCCGCTGCCCACACTCTGCTTCACCACAGGGTTTTTACTTTGGTGCCCTACTCTAGATTTAGTCAGATCCTGCTTTTATTTTCCCTTTCTGTTCTTCTTTCTCAACTTCTGTTTATGAGTGAGATCATCCCATACTAACCTTTATCTTTCTGACTAAGCTCACTTAACATAATTCCTTCTAGCTCTGTTCAAGATGGGTCAGAGAAGGTGGGTTCATTGTTCTTGATAGCTGCATAGTATTCCATTGTGTATATATACCACAGCTTTCTCAGCCACTCATCTGTTGTTGGGCACCTGGGTTGCTTCCAGGTTTTAGCTATTATGAATTGTGCTGCTATGAACATAGGAGTACACACCTCTTTTTGGTTGGGTGTTATGGAGTCCTTGGGGTATAACCCCAGGAGAGGAATTACTGGATCATATGGAAGGTCCATGTCTAGCCTTCTGAGAGTTTTCCAGACTGCTCTCCACAGAGGCTGTACCAATTTACATTGCCACCAGCAATGTAAAAGGGTTCCTCTGTCCCCACATCCTCTCCAGCATTTGTTGCTGCTGTCCTTTTTGATGTATGCCATTCTTACAGGAGTGAGGTGGTATCTTAGTGTTGTCTTAATTTGCATTTCTCTGACAATCAGTGACCTGGAGCAGTTTTTCATATATTTGTTAGCCTTTTGGATCTCCTCTGAAGTCAATGTTTTGTTCATATCCTCTGCCCATTTTTGGATGGGGTCATTTGCTTTTTTGGTGCTAAGTTTGCTGAGCTCTTTCTATATTTTGGTGATTCGTCTCTTGTCTGATGTATGGCATGTGAAGATCTTCTCCCATTCTACGAGGGGTCTCTTTGTTTGATAGTTGCTTTTGGCTGTGCAGAAGCTTTTCAATTTGATGTAGTCCCATTGGTTTGTTTTTGCTTTAGTCTTCCTTGCAATTGGGTTTGTATCATCAAAGATGTCCTTGAGGTTTAGGTGGGAAAGTGTTCCACCAATGTTTTCCTCTAAGTATTTGATAGTTTCTGGTCTAACACCCAGGTCCTTGATCCATTTGGAGTTGATTTTTGTTCCTGGTGAGATAAAGTGGTTCAATTTCATTCTTCTGCATGTTTCAACCCAGTTTTCCCAGCACCATTCATTGAAGAGAGCCTCCTTCCTCCATGTAATATTTTGGTCCCCCTTATCAAAGATTAGATGTCCATAGGTGTGGGGGTTTAGTTCTGAGCTTTCAATTCTGTTCCACTGGTCTGTGTATCTATTTTTTTGTTCCAGTACCAGGCAGTTTTGATGATGATGGCCTTATAATATAGTTTGAGATCTGGGAGTGTGATGCCTTCATTTCTGTTTCTTTTCCTCAAGATTGTTTTGGCAATTCTAGGTGTTTTCTGGTTCCAGATAAATGACTGTAGGTTTTGTTCTATTCTCTTAAAGAAGCTTGGTGGAACTTTGATGGGTATCACATTAAATTTGTATATGGCTCTGGGAAGAATATTCATTTTGATGATATTTATTCTTCCAAATCCATGAACATGGGATATCTTTCCATTTCTTGGTATCAGTTTCTATTTCCTTGAATAGTGACTCATAGTTTTCAGTATATAAGTCTTTCACTTCTTTGGTCAGCTTTATTCCTAGGTATATTATTGATTTTGCTGCAACAGTGAATTGGAGTGATTTCTGGATGTCTTCTTCTTCAGATTTAGTGTTTGCATAAAGAAATGCTACTGATTTTTGTACATTGATTTTGTAGCCTGACACCTTGCTATATTGCCTACTAACTTCCAGTAGTCTTCTACTGGATTCTTTAGTTTTTTCTATGTATACTATCATATCATCTGCAGATAGTGAGAGCTTGACTTCTTCCCTTCCAATCTGTATTCCTTTGATTTCTTTCTCTTGCCTGATTGCTATGGCAAGAACTTCCAATACTATGTTGAAGAGTAATGGTGATAGTGGACAGCCTTGTCTAGTCCCCGATCTGAGGGGGAATGCTTTCAGCTTCTGTCCATTGAGTATGATGTTGGCTGTAGGTTTGCTATATATGGATTCCACTATCTTGAGGAATTTCCCACCCATTACCATTTTTTGTGGAGTTTTGAGTATGAATGGGTGTTGGATTTTGTCAAAGGCTTTCTCTGCATCTGTTGAGATAATCATGTGGTTTTTGGCTTTGCTTTTATTGATGTGGTGAATGACATTGATTGACTTATGTATTTTGAACCAGCCTTGCATTCCTGGAATAAATCCCACTTGGTCATGATGAACAATCTTTTTGATATACTGCTGTATCCGGTTGGCCAAGATCTTGTTTAATATTTTGGCATCTATGTTCATCAGAGATATTGGTCTGTAATTTTCCTTTTTTGCTGTGTCCCTATCTGTGCTTTTTTTTTTTTTTTTTTTTTTTTGCCTCCAAGGTTATCGCTAGGGCTTAGTGCCTGCACTACAAGTCCAATGCCCCTGGAGGCCATTTTTTTCCCCTTTTGTTATCCATCGTTGCTGTTGTTATTAGTGTTGTTATTGCTGTTGTTGTTGTTGGATAGGTCAAGAAAAATCAAAAGAGGAGGGGAAGACAGAGAGGTGGAGAGAAAGATAGACACCTGCAGATCTGTTTCACCGTCTATAAAGAAACTCCTCTGCAGGTGGGGAGCCGGGGGCTCGAACCAGGACCCTTTGCCCAGTCCTTGCGCTTGGCGCCATGTGCGCTTAACCCATTACACTACCGTCAGCTCCCCCCCCCCCCAAAGGCTTTTTAAATACTGTTCCTAGACACCAGCTTGCCTGGTCTCCACGTTCTCTCTACCTACATCTTTCACATTGTCTCTACCTACATCTTTTCCTCTCTGTTAGCCCCTGTTTAGAATGATCTCCCTTTAATGCTTCACCCACTCGCTGAAACCCAGGCTGAGCTATAGTTTTTCTTCAGAGTTCTTGGATTATTTAAGTTTATATATTTTTTATTCTTTCCTAAGCATTGTTTATATAAATTTTGGGCAGAGGCCATTTTATTCTAATATGCTTTTGGCTGGTCTTTATGAATATATTTTTCTAATTTGTGCAGTCTGCTTTATTATGGTCAGGGACCATCTTAGTATATTTTACATACTTTGTAGCTAGCCTACCAGAAATGAATGCCTTCAATAACTTGTTGAAGACATAACCTTCAGCAGATAAACTCATTTATATTCTTCTGTCTGCTTTTAGCATGTTTTTGAACTATTCAATCTTTGCTGACATCTCCAAGCCTGCAAGGGAAGTACTTCCAGAGAAAAAGCAAAAGAAGGAAATTCAAATTTGTTGAGAATCTATCATGCACCACAAGTGGTGCTAGGTTTTTTAATCATTCCTTACTTTATTTGTTGCTTACCATGTGATAAGGTTATTATTATTGTCACTTCATAGTTAAGGAAACTGAGTCATCTCACTCATAAATGGCAGAGGGAGTTCAAACTAAAAGGCTATCTTTTCCAAGACTAATCATTGTAACACAACATATTGTTTCACAGATTTATTCAAGATGTCTAGAAACATTTTAAGATTTGAACAGATGTAATCCATTGTGCAAAAAATAATACATAAAAAAGTTCATAATGTATTAGCGCATTTGGAAGATCTCTTGATTTTCAAAATTATCTTTTTCTTATATTTTTTTATTTCTTTATTGGGGATTAATGTTTCACAGTCAATAGTAAATACAATAGTTTGTACATGTATAACATTTTTCAGTTTTCCACATAACAATCCAACCCCTAGTAGGTCCTCTGCCATCCTGTTCCAGGACCTGAACTATCTCCCCACCCCACTTTGGTGCAACACACCAACTTCATTCCAAGTTCTGCTTGGTGTTTTCTCTTCTGTTATTGTTTTTCAGCTTCTCCCTGTGAGTGAGATCATCCCATATCCATCCTTCTGTTTCTGACTCATTTCATTTAACATGATTTCTTAAAGCTCCCTCCAAGATGGACTGAAAATGGTGTAATCACCATTTTTAATACCTGAGTAGTATTCCATGTAAAATAATATCTTAAAATATTAAATCCTGTGACTATACTTGAAATGATTTATAAATTTGTGGCACAAAAACATTTTGTTGTTGATTGATGCTAAGGTTTCACTGCTCTGGGCAGACTTTCAGATACAAAGAAAGAACAGAGGGGGGAAAGACAACATAGTACCAAAGCTTTTCACTGGAGACAGAGGCCAGGTTCAAAGCAGTGTCCAATTCATGGCAAAGCGGTCACTTTGCTGAACTATCTTTCCAGCCTACAAAGACTTTTATTTTTTAAAACAAAATATAATTATTGAGGAAGGTCACATTTACTATTAATATGTGAAACATGTATTTGGGGGGAGAAGAATTCAACTCTTGTTTTACATTGGTCAATTTCACTTATAGCTAGTCTAAAATTAGAATTGGGGAGCCGGGCGGTGGCGCAGCGGGTTAAGCGCAGGTGGCGCAAAGCGCAGGGACTGGCGTGAGGATCCCGGTTTGAGCCCCCGGCTCCCCACCTGCAGGGGAGTCACTTCACAGGCGGTGAAGCAGGTCTGCAGGCGTCTGTCTTTCTCTCCCCCTCTCTGTCTTCCCCTCCTCTCTCCATTTCTCTCTGTCCTATCCAACAACAATGACATCAACAACAACAACAATAATAACTACAACAATAAAAAGACAACAAGGGCAACAAAAGGGAAAATAAATAAATAAAATTACAAAAAAAATTAGAATTGTTTCTATCAAATAATCAAAACTATCATGATGTACACAACCTATTCTCATACTAACGTTCATATTATAACAGAGTGACAGTTTTTATATGTATTTATCAATTTTTTCATGGTACCAGTTTGACTTTTGAGAGTCAACATATTACATAATAGCTTTCCTGGTGCCACTTTCATGCAAATATCATGAGGAAGTTATAGAATTCCTGCCTCCATGTGTGGTTGATCAGAGTCTTAAGTTAAATAGAGTTGTCTTCATTCTGACCTAGCATATTGGAAAACATCCTGTGATTACATTTGAGTAGAAATGACAAGTATAAATCTCTTTCTCAATATTTCCTTTTCTTTTATTCCTAAGCACCCATAACCCAGGGAACTGGAGTCAACTTCCCAATTGGAGAAATTCCGAGCCAACCTTATTATCATGACATGAACTCGGGGGTCAATCTTCAGAGGTCGCTGTCTTCTCCACCAAGCAGGTAACTACATGAGAAACTGTTCTCCTCGGTAAATGTGCAAGTAGGTAGGTAGGTATGCATAGAGTTAAGTAAGTAATAAGGGATAGGGGAAGCATCAGTTTCCACATGGGGTCATCTATCTTTGTCCAAATGGCCTACATATTTCTCTGGTGCATGCTTTTTCTATTTCTGGATTAAAAGTTTAAAATATTGGGAAGGAGGTATACCTATAATGAATATTTAGAGTTGGGGGGCAACCTTTAATAGTGGAATAATATTCACTCATTTTAGTATTATAAAGTAAAAAAAAAGAAGAAGAAAAAGGAATAGTTACATGGCATCTACTCAATAAAATACTACTCAGCAATTAAAAAATTATTTGTGTCATTTCAGACAAAATGCATGGGACTGGCAGTGTTTATGCTTAATGAAAGACAACTATGGGATGATTTCACTTATATGTGGAATATAAATAATTAAAACACATGAATTTGAAAAAAAAAATATATCTATGACATTGGGAGAACTATGGTGGTTACTGTTGGAGGGGGGATGAGGGAACAGATCTTCCATAGTGGAAGTAGTATAGAATCATACCACTGTTATTTTTTAATTTTGTAATTCATTATTCAATCACTAATAAAATTATTTTAATTTTTTAACAAGATATAACAAAGAAAAAGCAGTAAGAGATTGAAAATATGTGGTAGGAATCTAAATAATGTCAACTGTTTATTTTATAATAAACTGCCATGTTTAAAAAAAAAGAAGGAAAACAAAGCAAGACCCCTTTAAGACCACCCCTTTTTTTTTATTTACAGATCCTGTGCCTTTTTTTTTTTTTTTTTTGCCTCCAAGGTTATGGCTGGGACTTGGTGCCTGCACTATGAGTACACAGCTACTGAAGGCTATTTTTTCCCCTTTTGTTGCCCTTGTTCTATCATTTTGGTTATTATTATTATTGTTATTGCTTTCATTGTTGTTAGAAAAGAAGGAAATCAAGAGGGGGGAAAAGACAGAGAGGGGGAGAGAAAAACACTTGCAGATCTGTTTCACCACCTGTGAAGCAACTCCCCAGCTGGTGGGGGGCTTCACACCATGTGCTACCACCAGACCCCTGATTCTATGCAAATTTTAATCTTTACAGATAAATATTATTATTTAATTGTTCGATACATTTAAAAACATTTGGAAGACAAATAAGAGAACTGTGCAAGTATATTAATATGATACTCATTCTGTTCAATGGAATATCATAATCCTACAATTTATTTAATTATTTTATAACTTTATAACTGATATTGCAATAGCAACAAAACTTGATTTGTGATTGATCCATTCTAGTAACTTTTACTACATTTAAGTTTGAGAAATAAAACATGTAGAACAACATGTAAAATATTGCCAGTGAGAATCTTGTTTGCTCAGAAATCTGGTTTAATCAAGTTTTGTTGGGCAAGAGTTAGGTTACTTTACTTTTTACAATTTTTAAAAATATTTTATTTATTTATTTCCCTTTTTTGTTACCCTTGTTGTTTTCATCACTGTTGTGACTATTACTATTGTTGTTGTTATTGATATTGTTGTTGCCAGATAGGACAGAAAGAAATGGAGAAAGGGAAGACAGAGAAGGGGAGAGAAAGATACATACCTGTAGACATGCTTCACTGCTTGCGAAGCGACCGCCCCCTGCAGGTGGGGAGCAGGGGGCTTGAACTGGGATCCTTACCCCAGTTCTTGAGTTTTGCGCCATGTGTGCTTAACCCACTGCGCCACAGCCCAAACCACACTTTACTTTTTAATTCTGTGGACATTCTCATTTGCTATCTTGATCTTTCAATTGTAAAGGACTTAACAAAAATCCTGGTTAAGTGAGGAATAAATATATAGAAATTTGCCATGCGTAGTTTTTTTTTAAAGATATGTTCCACTGTTTTAAAATCATAGAATAAGGCTGAGTTGATGAGAAGACAAAATAAATAGATATACCATCATTTTTTATGAGTTGAGCTTTAGTACATATAAACTTATTTCCAGAGCATTAAATATAATGATGATGAATTATAAAAGCCTGTGATTTCTGGAGCAAAACATGTATCTTATAATATCAACTAAAAAACAAATAAGAGAACATCAGGGTGATTACAAGCTATTCTCAGTAACAAAAGTCAGTTTTATCTGAGTGAATTATGGTGATCTACACACTCTTATATTTATAAACTAATATATGGTCAAAGTATTTTAATAAGAAATTTAAAAGCAAGCTCCTTGAACTTTTTATAACTACAGTTCTGTGACGTGTTAGTTTTTTTTTAATGTTCTAGGTTTTCTAAATTTAAAATTCAGAAAGTAATTTTTAAATTTATCTGATGTTAGATCTGTTCATTTGTACAGATCTCTCCTTATGGTCATTGGGTATCAGATATCACATCATTCAAATAAATAATTAAAAAACACATTTTTCTGCTATTACCTATGGAAGTTGTATTTTTCTTTAATTCAAGTTTTTCATATCTACTGTCAACTCATAGTTTGAAAGTAGAATAAAGTATGGTTTAAAATATACATCTTAACTTTGTGTGTCACTGATAGATTCTAAAGAATTCATATTTAGTTTCAGCCATTTTCTATCTCACATAAATTCTGGTAGTTAAAGGTACTAATCTCAAATATGTCTATAAATACAAGCAAGTAAATATAGTCAGTTTGATAATGGTAAAATAGGAAGAGCATAGTCTTGGAAGTTAAAGCCTTTACTTTGTGTTGAATTGCTTTTTTTTAGTTTCACATGGGGACTTTATTTAATCTCTCCCAATTTGGCTCCCTGTTTGTAAGAAACGGTAGGATTAGACTAAGTGTTTAATTTCTGAAGTCATTTTCAAGTCTCAAATTCTATTCAATTATGTTTATTATAACTACATGCAGTTAATTCAGAAATACTTTTATAGTTCTCACCTGCATAAATACAAAGGACATTTATTTTTTATTTATTTGATAGAGACAGAAAGAAATCAAGAATGAATGGTGAGATTGAGAGATACCTACAGCACTGCTTTCTCCTGTAGGTGGAGACTGGGGACTTGAACCAGGGTCCTTGTGCATTATAACATGAGCACCACCAACGAGGTCCACCACTGCCCAGACCCTAAATAATGATTTTTTACTGTAAGGAGAAAATAATACATTTTCAGAGTCATAACTAACATCTTAGTAGAATATTGGGATATATATATGTGATATACCTGGAAATATGGCATATCCCACAAGATAAGTTTTTAGGCTCTAAGCATTCCCTTTAATAATAATTGAGATTAGTTATATTTTTCTTTATTGTAATGCATCACTTTTAAAGTATACCTTTTAGTTTGAACTTGACAATAACTTGTATTCATGGTTGATCTTGGAAACATAATGTTAACAAACTGATTTTTAAAGAAAAGAGTAAGAATAATATCTGAAATACTCTACAGTCAATAAAGCACTATAAAAACTTTTATGTTGTATATGGAAGATAGCTTAATGTTTATGCAAAAAAACTTTGAAGCCTGAGAATCCGAAGTCTCCAGTCCAGTCTCTTGCAAGCCGATCAGTGATCTGGTCTCCTTCACTCTGTATCTCTTTCGTCACACACAAAACATGTTTTTCTTATTGTTTTTTATAACATTGCTGTTAATAATTGCTTTTTAACAAGTATCTTCTAAATGCCAGTAACTTATAAAGATCTTTACAATTAACAACTCATTTAGTTCATTAAACCACCACCCTTTGAACTTGGTTTTATTTGTTCCACTTTACAGATGACTAAACTGAATTTTAAAAGCCTAAGAAGTTTACTGTTAGAAAGTAATAAGTGGTGTTGTCATTATAAGCCAGTATGACTCCATAGTCTTCTACCTGTTTAATTATTTCATCTTTCAATTAATAACAAAAGGATTCTATTATTAATGACGAAGTGCCATTTAGATGAAACTTACTAATGTTGACAATAATTTTAGGAGTGAAGTACAGTTTTAAAATTAGCCTACATTAAAATTAATCACATTAAAATTCCTTGGGGATGGCGAGGGAGTCAGGAGACAGCTCATCTGTTAGAGTCACATGTCGAAAGCCCAGGGCTCCTGCTCTAATACCATGTATATCAGTATCATGGCACTGGAGGGAACTCTGGTGGTGTCTCTGTCTCTCCTCGCAAATAATAAAAAGAAATCGGGGCTTGGGCAGTAGCGCAGCGGGTTAAGTGCACATGGCGCAAAGGATCTCGGCCTAAGGATCCGAGTTCGAGCCCCCTGACCCCCACCTACAGGGAGGTCGCTTTGAGAGCAGTTAAGCAGGTCTGCAGGTGTCTGTCTTTCTCTACCCCTCTCTGTCTTCCCCTCCTCTCTCCATTTCTCACTGTCCTATCTAACAACAATGACATCAGTAACAACCATAATAATAACCACAGCAACAATAAAACAACCAGGGCAACAAAAGGGGAAAAAAAAAATAGCCTCCAGGAGCAATGCATTCGTAGTGCAGGCTCTGAGCCCCAGCAGTAATCCTGGAGGCAAAAAAAAAGAAGAAGAAAAGAAATCTCTTCTTGTTCCGGAAAGTTTTTTTTCCTAAATGTACTCAAAGTAGAAAAATTTCTCTTGTTTTATGTTACATAACAGAAATGATAATATTGTTAGACAGATAAGGTCAAATGTGATATAATAATAAATGGTTTATTACAACTAGAAATACTTACTATTCTTTTTGGTAATACTCATAATTATTTCAAAATTATTTTGAGATACTAACATTTAGATTTATGGAAATTTCCACAATAAGGATTTTTTCAAATTATTTATTACTAACTGTTCCATATCTTCCTCAGGATATCAGTGATGTAATTGTTGTCATATTTTAACAGCAAAAGACCTAAAACTATATCCATAGATGAAAATATGGAACCAAGTCCTACAGGAGACTTTTATCCTTCTCCGAATTCACCAGCTGCTGGAAGTCGAACATGGCATGAAAGAGATCAAGGTGAGTAATAAGGAATACTACTTCCTTTAGGGATACTAGAATGAAATGTCTCCTCATTCACTAAGTTTGATTTTGCTATGCTTTCATAATTAAATCACTATGAGAGTTTTTCTTTATGAATTGATACAAGTAGAAGTATTTTTAATGTTGCCAAAGTCATTACAAAACTTCCATATTGTACATGTGTATTGGACTTTTTCCAGACAAAATTATTTTTCAACATTCACAATTATGTATATGAGTTGTTTTGATCTCTCTGCACTGATTGAATTGCAGTAGAATCATAAATTCTGTATCTATTAGATCAATTTGCTTTTTCGTGCAGGATATCTCAGGAATGACCCAAATTTTAAGCTATTTCAGGGGCCAGTTTCTAAAAACTCCCATTTAAAAGAAGGCATATTTTATTTGCAGTGGGCACATGAAAAACCACAAATAAAGATGATGCAAACTCTTTGCATCTGAGTCATTTTAGTTAGGTTTACTAGATGAACTGGTTAACTTTTAAGGTAGTATTATGTGAAAATACAAGCATAAGAGGTAGTTATCATTGGCTGTCCACATTCAGACTTAGCTCTTTTTCACTCTGAAAAGATCCACAGGATTAGATAGATTATACCAGGCATGCTTATGCCTTTTTGCCACAAATAGAGGGAGATTATTAAGTAAAGGTGTGAAAACTTTTCACGGAGGAGTTGAATTTTGAGTCAAATGGCTCTCTTTTAGCACGTAGAGGAGTTTGTTGTTGCTGTTGTCATTGTTGTTTTCCTAGTAAAGAAGGGACATGTGGATAGAGACAAAGCATAGCCAAGAAATGAGGCAGGGACGTATGTTTGCAAATGGCCATGTGTGCTGTGTGGCTGTACATTGGGCATGTGTAAGATAGAAATGAGACATAATAGGGTCATTTTAAGGGAAAAATGTGAAACTCAGCTTAAATATTTTTTGAGATGCCTCTCTATCTTCACTGACCCCCCACCCCCCATCAAGCAGTAGACAATACCTTTATTGAACCTAAGAAATATCCTTGTGTTATTCTCCTGCTTCAGGCCCTTCAGGAATTTCTCCAAGACTTTCATATAAATCAGGACATCTGGAATAGTCCTTTTGTTTTCTTTCTTTTTTTATTTTTAAAAACTTTAATAGGAAAGAGAAAGAAGGGCGATAGAGGTGTAGGAGAGAGAGAGAGAGGGAGAAGGAGAGGGAAAGGGAACTTTAATAGGAAAAGAGAACTTTAATAGGAAACTTTAATAGGAAAGGGAACTTTAATAGAAAGAAGGGTGATAGAGGTGTAGGAGAGGGAGAAGGAGAGGGAAAGGGAGAGGGAGAGGGAGAGGGAGAGGGAGAGGGAGAGGGAGAGAGACTGACCACTGACCTGCAGCACTGCTTCACCACTTGTGAAGTTTTCCCCCTGCAGGTAGGGTGTTGGGCTTGAACTACACGCCTGGCACTCGGTAATGTGTGCCGTTAACCAAGTGCACCACCATTCCACCCCCTTAGTCTTTTTCTAACTATTCATTAACAAATTCTCTATCATCTTTCAGATGCTAGCCTGTCTTGTTAAATTTCAACCAAAATCAGGCTTCACTGTTTTTCTCTCTCGACATTCAGCAATGTTCTTTTGGCACTCAGTTTTGTTCTTTTTTTTTTTTTTTCATATGCTGTTATATATTCATCTGTGAGATTAATTGTCCATATCTGTTTGCAATATGAGGTTGTTACTATAGCTGTCTTGGTTACTACTGTAACTAGTACCTAATAACCATGATCAACATTGGTACATAGTAGGCACACAATAACTATTGGATAAGTGAATCATTGATAGATAGAACACCAATCTCACTAGAAAGGTCAAGGAGTAAAAAAACTTTTTATCAGAGTTGCAAAAGTGAGAGTAAACACAAAACTCACCACCCTTTATATTTTTTCCTTGTTTTACTGAAAATGTTGGTTTATTCTAAACAAGTTATTTTTTCTCTGTCAGGAAATTACTCTGGAAAAGATTCTGATGCTTGTAATAATAACATTGTGTATGTGTGGGGATGGTTGTGTTATTCAGATGTGTCAGGTGTTGTATATTATGGAGTGTCACTTTTATAAGAGTTGATTCCCCTTTCAGCCTATTGAATAAAGCCAATCTCAAATCATATTATAAAACATTTTTTGAAAGGTAGAAGGGAAACTGTCATTCTTTCTCTTTGTGAAATCATTGTATTGTCTTGATGATTTTCTTTTGTCACAATGACTAGAATTATAGGAGAAATCTGTACAGGTATATTATATTAAGAGGAAGGAAGAATGATCCATTCTCAAGCGTGCTTAAAAAATACTCTGTCACTTTAACTTTGAAGACCCTAAAGACTTTGTAATGTGCACAAAAAGCCATTGTGGGAAGACAACTTCAACTACAATGAAAGTGAGGGTAGTACAGCACTGTCTTTATAAATTTCTTAAGCCCATAACTGTCCTTTTGTTCTTGGAAAATTGCTTTTCTAACATTTTCAAAATAAGATGCCCTGCAGTTGTTTTGTGTATCTTCAGATGTTCTTTAGACACATGTGTCTGTCATGACAACGATTTTCTAAAGAACCTATAGCTGCCCCATGATAATTGATAATGGCTGTAGGACATACCTTCTACAAAGCTTTGTTATTCAGTAGCAACATATTGAATGATTAAAATATGCTTGTGTTTTATAATGGCAAAATGTTTGAATCTTGCTATTAATTATTTCCTGCACAGGCCTTATCCTGTCTTTTGTTAATTGTGCATTAAGATTTGCTGTTGCCATAGCCCTTAGCAAAATTTATTTTTTAAAAAGATTCATTTATTTAATAATGTTAGAGAGGGAGGAAGAGTGGGAGTAGGGGAGACACACTGGAGCACTACTCTGACAACTGTGATGTGGATATCAAGTGTAAGGCTCTAGCTACTGTGCTACTTGCCTGGGCCACAAAATTGATTTTTGAAATGTGAGATATCATAAGTAACAATGTGTGTCATTTTATTTTTCCTTGTAGTCTGAAACACCAACCTAAACCATGGAAATTCATTCGACATAGGGAAAATAAAAATATAATATCAAATCATTATAATAAATTAATTTAATTTAATTGTTTTTCTCTTTTTAAAAATATTTTATTTATTAGTGGATAGAGACAGAGAAATAGAGAGGGAAGGGGGAGAATAGAGGGAGAGAGACAGAGAGACACCTGCAGCCCTGCTTCACCTGTGAAGCTTTCCCCCTGCAGGTGGGGATAAATTTATTTTATTTTTGAAGATTTATTTATTTCATGAGAGGGAGAAAAAGAACTCTATTCTGCCACATGGGTGGTGCTAGGGATCAAAGCTGACCTCTCAGATCTGGAAGTCCTGTGCTCTAATACTGAACTATATTTACATCCCTCAGCAAAATTTTAGCACAAAATCTAAGTGTTAAGATAGGTTACTCAATGTTAGAACTGATGCTTTACATGCATGAGACCTTGGTTTCAATCCACAGCACCATAGGAGATCAGCAAAACAAGAACAAGATTATGGATGGTGGAGTGGTGCTTTGATTTCTCTTTCAGTCTCTCATAAAAATTAAAGTAAAAATTGGGCTAAGCAGGTGGCTCAACAGTTAAGCACATGATTCCTTCTCATCAGACTTAGCGTGAGCTCAATCCCGAGAACTGCCAGGGGAAAAAAATCTAGTTAATTGGTACAAATATACTTTTAATTTTAATTATTTAATTAAATAACTTAATTTTCTTAAAGCTTTTTAAATTATCTTAATTTATTGGATACAGACAGCCAAAAGTTGAGAGATAGAGAGGAATAGAGACAGTGAGACACCTGCAGCACTGCCTTAACACTCGCAAAGCATTCCCCCTGCAGGTGGGGCCAGGGGCTTGAACCTGGGTCCTTGCATATTGTAACATGTGCACTCAACCAGATGTGCCACCACCTGGCCTCCAAACACCTTTGTTTTTAATCATATTATGTCCACAGCAATTATACCTTTGTTTTCTTTTTAAAACAGGATATTTTAATTTTCTAATTATAAAGTACTTTTTAATTTTGTACACAAAATAAAATATACTGCAGCACTTAAAAACTGATTACTATTTAGTTATGTGCCTATAACCTGTATAAATTGTAGATTACATTTTTTCTGCTAGTGATAGAAATTAAAATGGTCAGTATCAATGGATAATATTTATATTTTTATTGTATCTTCTTTTATACGTAGAGAAAGGAAGAAACAGGGAAAAGAAATCAGAGCCACCAAGAAAAGACTGTGCAGCATTTACATTTCTTTTCTAAATTCTAGAATATTTTCCTTGCTTCATCTCTCTATGAATTTTTCTAATCTTCAGCTTTCTTTATTTATTTCATTGCCAGCAGGGTTATTGCTGGTGCTCAGTGCTGACACTATGAATTCACCACTCCTTGTGGCCTTTTATTTATTTTTATTCTTCTTCTCCATCTCCTCCTCCCATCATCTTCTTCTCCTCCTCCTTCTTCTGCTTTCTGTATACATAGACCAGAGAGAAATTGAGAAGGATGGGGGAAATAGAAAGGGAAAGGGAAAGAGACACAACTGCAGATCTGTTTCACAACTCATGAAGCTTCTCCCCTGCAGCTGGGTAGTGGATAGCTTGAACTTTGGTCTTTGCACATGGTAATGTGTGCGGTCAACTGAGTCTGCCACCTCCTGGATTCCTAATCTTCAACTTCTGACTACTTTTGCTGCACTCAAATATATTGTTACATTTTTTCAATATTTTACATTTTACCTTACAGAACCAGGTTGACTTATCGATGGATATGTTGAAAATTTCTTTTATTGTAATACTTACCTCACAAAAATCTGAGATGGAGTCTATTTTAATTCTTTAAGTCAATTCAGTGATCTAATTTCACTTGATAAACTTTTCTTGAAGTTGTTACAATAATCTCTTATAACTTCTAAAATAAAGAAAAGAAATGAGACAGGTCTTGATTTTTCTTTTAATTCAAGTCACTATCAGACTGCACTAATAAATTGTAAGCTTTTCCATGTGAAACGTTTCTTTATCATTGTTTTCCCACTACTACTATTCTTCTTTTTAGTGATTTAATATTGATTTATGGAATAAGAGGGGTATCATCCCACACCATTCCCACCACCAGAGTTCTGTGCCCCCATTCCCTCCACTGGAAAGTGCAGTAGTTCTCCCAGCATCTCAGATATGGGCTATTATTTCTATATTTATATGTATTTGCCCATTTTTTCCCCCTGTGGTCCTACTTTCTCTTCCTTTCATTAAAAATTTTTTTTATTTATAAAAAGGAAATGTTGACTAAACCATAGGATAAGAGGGGTACAACGCCACACAATTCCCACCACCAGACCTCCATATACCCTCCCCTCCATTGATAGCTTTCCTATTCTTTAGCTCTCTGGAGTATGGACCCAAAGTCATTGTGGGATGCAGAAAGTGGAAGGTCTTGCTTCTGTAATTGCTTCCCAGATGAACATGGACATTGACAGATCCATCCATACTCCCAGCCTGTCTCTCTCTTTCCCCAGTGGGGAAGGGCTCTGGGGAAGCAGAGCTCCAGGACACATTGGTGAAGGAAGCCTGGTCACATCTATACCTATTGCTGAGTCTGGATGTCTTTCCTTTTTCCCTCTTCTCTCTCTGGGTCTTGATGGAGTTGGAGTTCAGAGCCCTCTAGTCATCTCCCTTTATCACTTCTCTCACTTTGGGGCTATGGGCCAAAATTCTTTAAGGGATCTAAAAGATGTGAGTTCTGGCTTCTGTAATTGCTTCTCCACTGGGCATGGATGTTGGCAGGTCAATCCATACCCCTAGCCTGTTTTTATCTTTCCCTGGTGGGCTAGGGCTCTTGAGAAGTAAGGTTCCAGGACACACTGGTGAGGTAAACTGCTCAGAGAAGTCAGTATGGAATCCTAGTAGCATCTGCAACTGTTCTTAATTGCTGAGTCATTTAAATTTAAATATAAAACTTAACAAAAATATATTGTAGTATATGGCTAGAGGTTTCTCAGTCAGATACATGTTAAACAACTTTTAAGTATAAATTCTGAAAGCCTTTAAAAAAAAACAAAATTGTATTAGTTTCAAAAAGTTCAGGATTTGAGATAATTGAAGTTAGTTCATATTTATCAAATACTTATTATATGCCACAATGTTTTGTGGGCATTGGGCAGACAAATGTGAATAAATTAAATTTTGAACCCTTGAATTGCTCAATAGAACAATATATTTTATTTTAGTACTTATTCATAAAAGTTTAATGAAAAATGAATATTATAAATCAGATTGTGAGGTAATTATCTTCAGGCTTGAAAACTAGCTTACTTTTGACCACTGGAAGCAATTTTTTGATAAAACTCAATAAGTTGGCACTTTAACAAAAAAATTTCACTACATTATGTATTGGTAATGCAGTAACAATTTTTAGAGGAGTGCTATAAATTATACTGAATTCTCACATTTGCATTATTTGGGCATCTTGTTCTAGTTGCCATAAAATAGCACTGATTTTAAACAGAATTTGCAGTTGTATCATATAAATGTCTCTTCAGCTGGTCTTTTTGAACTTTTAATATATTTTCAAGCCCTAGAGATCTACTTGTGATAACTTTACAAATGTGCTAATAAGTAATATAGTTTAAATGTTGTGGTAAATTTTAATTCACACTTTATAGAGTTCTGTAATGATAAAATATCCAACAAATTAAGCTAAAAGTCTCAAGGGAACATGAAGAGCTAGAGAGTAATAAAGCCAGCTTAGTACCTTGAGCTCAATCAGGCAAAGGAAATAAATAAAAAACAACTAAGGTAGAATCATGATTCATAACCTGATGATTCAAAAAGCAATTAGTTACCATGTAAAAAAGTCTTCACAGGGGACAGGCGGTGACACACCTGGTTAAGTGCTTACATTACAGCATGCAAGGACCCAGGTTTAAGGCCCCCTGTCCCCACCTGTATGGGGGAAAGCTTTACGAGTGGTAAAGCTCTCGGTCTCTATCCATCAATAAATAAATATGGGGATTCGGGCGATAGCGCAGCAGGTTAAGTGCATGTGGCGCGAAGCGCAAGGGCAGGCATAAGGATCCTGGTTCAAGCCCCCAGCTCCCCATCTGCAGGGGAGTCACTTCACAAGTGGTGAAGCAGGTCTGCAGGTGTCTTTCTCTTCCCCCTCTCTGTTCCCCTCCTCTCTCCATTTCTCTCTGTCCTATCCAACAACGACGACATCAATAACAATAATAACTACAACAAAAATAAAAACCAAGGGCAACAAAAGGGAAAATAAATAAATAAATAAATGTAAAAAAATTTTAAAAAGAAAAATAAATAAATACGAATGCTAAAGAAAGAAAGAAAAGCATCTTTTCTTAAGAAAGACTTTACATATTTCTTAATTTTCCTTTTAAATATGTCAGTAGAAATGCTAGACATATGAATAGTTGATTAAATTTGTGAAATTCTATTTTGACAAGATGAGGTTTTTGCATTTAAAAATTAATTTGTAGAATATTTAATATATTTGCTTTTGCTGCTAATATGAATTTCTAGGAGCAAATAATGACGGGATGTGTTGATTTAGTTTGTGACTTCAGAACTTTTTCGTTGTAGTTTAAGAATCTGTGATACGTACAGAATATTAAATCTAGGTTAAACCTTGGAAATCAGAGTTCCTATATCTGATAAATGATGTGATCTCTAAATTTTCTTAGAGCTGCGGTAGCTAGGTATGAAAATGGACAACTTCTTTACAAGTGATTGAAGTACTATCTGAAAATTATTAATATTAAATGCAGTCCTGTTTGAGGCAAGGCAAGCAGCTTGGTAATTTTCCTGGAAAAATTTATAAGCAGATCTCTTTGGGAACAAGATATAGAATACCTCCAATTCTTAGCATTCATAGAGTTTGTATGAGAACATTAAATATCACATGTTCAAATGTCAAATTTTGAATCAGATAAAGTCAGACTACAAATGGCTAAATATAGAAAAGAAATGATTTGCTTTTACTGATGAGTGCTAGTTATTTCCTTGTTTTTCTTGTTATTAAAAATATCAAAAGTCAAGAACATACAGTTCTTAACAGAATCTTCATGACCCATCATGTCGTTTATAGAGAAAGTTCCAGAAATGCATCCAATGACATGCATTTTCCCCCAGTGTTACTGCTATAGCTAAAGAATCATCATATGAATATCTTTTTTTACAAAAAGGAAAGCAAGAAATTGTCATGAAAGCTTTCTTCATAATTCCTTACCTTACCTACTAGTTAAAATAGGCTTGTATTCCTTTTATCTGTTGTAATCAAGAATAACACTTTGGATAGGGAAAAATGTGTGTGTGTGTGTGTGTGTGTGTGTGTGTGTGTGTGTGTGTGTGTTACATAATAAGGAAATGTTATATTATTATTATTCCTCTGGAGCTTTACTGAATTGATAATATAGCATTTTCATAGTGGGAGGGGGGTGGGGGAGAGAGATATCTATGGTTAATGCTGTTTATGGAAGGATGGAACACAGTTTAAAATAGGAAAATGAGGGCCTGGTGGTGGCACAGCGGGTTAAGCACAAATGATGTGGAGCGCAAGGATCCTGGTTAGAACCCCCAACTCCCCACCTACAGGGGGGTTGCTTCACAAGCAGGTGTTTGTCTTTCTCTCATCCTCTCTGCCTTCCCCTCCTCTCTCAATTTCTCTCTGTCCTATCCAACAAGAACAACAGCAACCACAGCAGAAAAAAACATGGTCACCACAAGCAATGGATTCATAGTGCAAGTTTTGAGCCCCAACAATAAACCTGGAGGCAAAAATTAATTAATTGATTAATTAATTAATTAATTAATGAAAAGAAAAATGGAAAACCTATGGGAAAGGCCAGGTGGTAGCACATCTGGTTGAGCACATGTGTTACAATGTGCAAAGACTTGAGTTCAAGCCCCTAGTCCCCATTTGCAGGAGGAAAGCTTTGCAAGTGGTGAAACAGTGCCACTGTGAAACAGGTGTCTCTTCCTCTCTATCTTTCCCTACCCTCTCAATTTATGGTTGTTGTATGTGTTAGGGTTTTGTACAAATTTATGGGAATGCTTAAATGCCTTATTTCAAATTCTGTTATGATGGCTGATGGAGCAGCTTCACTTGGACAGTGTGCTTCTTTGTCCCGTGCACAACCCAGGTTCCAGCCCAACTCCCTTTGCATTGAAAAAGTCTTCAATGGGCTCTCTTTCGTTTTCGCCCTCTGTCACTGTACCTCTCTATCTCTAGCTAAAATAAAAGTTATTTTATGTACCAATTTCATGTTTATGCTTATTTTGAAGTAGTTGGGAAAGCCAGTTCCTTTGAGTTACATTACTCATATACAATAAGAAATACATTTTTAAGGGGGGGAGAGTATAGCTTACCTCTTTGAGATCACTTGCTTTTACCATGTGTGAGGACTTGGCTTCCTGCCCCCTGCAACCAAAGAGGTGAGGCAAAAAGCAAGCTTCACAAGCAGTGATGTAGTGCTATAGTGCCTTTCTTTTTCTCTTTCTCACTCTGTCTTTTATCTTCTAGCTAGAAAATGGAAGACAGAGTCCATAGGGAGTGGTAGAATCTTGCACTAGTGGCAAAAAAAGAGAGAAATTTTTTAATTAGGCTTAATTGTAAGAGAGAGAGAGAAAGAGAGAGAGAGAGAGATGTTTCAGGAATAGATGGGGGAGAGGGAGAGGGAGAGGGAGAGGGAGAGGGAGAGAGAGAGAGAGGTGTTTCAGGAATAGCTGGCAGATCACCTAAGTAAGATCTAGTTCCAGCTGCTTCTTTCATAGATAAATTGTTGGGTTCAGAGAGACTGTCTCATTCATTGAATTCTGAGAAATGTAGAATCTGTGACTTCTCTTTTGTGAACTTCCCCCCTGATATTCTACAACCTATCTAGAGAGTGATAGAAACTTGTGTATGTAAGGAGAAATTAACTTGGAGAATTTGAACACAGTTTAACAAGTCTTAGCAAATGCATCATTTTCCTAGGGTGCTTTGTGGAAGCTTTTGCTAGATATTGAAAACTTAGAGCAGAATAGAGATGCATTTATGATTTTTTTTTGAGTTCTGGAGTCATGATCAAAAGCAAAATTTCAAGATGGTGAAATGTGAATCTTATTTAACAATCAATATCTTAACATTATTGATATGACTAAAATTTCAACTATCAAAAATGAAGATTTGAGTACTTTCAGTGATTAAATGTGGGAAAGAGTTGGTTTCAATTGAAAGTTTAAGAATTATTTAACATTTAGAAATCTTTTTTATTACAAAAATATTAAGAGTGGGCAGAACTACAGCTTAGATTCTGTGTACCATTTTTCATATTTAACTGTTATTTGTAGTTCACCAATATTATTGCATTTAATATCTCTCAGTTTTTGAAGTATTTCAATAAATCATAGCCATAGCATTTTACATGTACTTCTCAGTGCTTCTAGTATACAATGACATTTTTAACACAATCATATCATTTTCAACTTAAATATAATAAGAATTCCTTAACATGCATCAGATATATAGTTCATGTTTCCATTCCTCAGAAAATTTTATATTTTCAATCTCTTTTTAACCTATAGTGATTATATCACATATTTTAAATATTAACTCTCTTTGCATATAATGTATTGAAAATACCACATACATTTAATTTTTTACTTAATAAATGCATAGAGTGAGGAAAATCAGACTTTCTTGACATTGCAACTTTCCTGACATTTATTGAGCGTTTACTACCACTCAGAACTGGGCCAAGACATTTTTACTGTTTACATTTATATCTTTACATCTATTTGTTTTCTTTTTTACTTTTTTAACTATATTTTATACCCCATTTTTGCCACTCAAATTCATCACTATATTGATTGAGACATCACTTTCACAGATAATATGTAGCAGAGGTACAATGGAAACTCTACGGTTTAGGAGGCAGGTGGTGGTGCACCTGGTTGAACGCACATGACACAATGTGCAAGGACCCAGGTTCAAGCCCCTGGTCCCCACCTGCAGGGGGATAGCTTTGCAAATGGTGAAGCAGTGTTGCATTGTCTCTCTCTCTCTCTTTCTCTCTCTCGCCTTCTCTAGCTCCCCATTCCCTCTCAATTTCTGGCTCTCTATCCAATAAATAAATAAAAATTAAAAAAAAACTCTACTGTTTAGCAGCAGTACCCATGGTCATTATTAGTTCATATGCTGTCCCTTTAATTATTTTTAAAAACTATTTACACAATCTCTGTTACAATTTTTTTCCTAATACATGAAATTTCAGTACAGGTAAATGTACATAATTTCAGAACGGTTCATGGTCTCCATGGATTCTTGAATCTAGTTCCTGGACTGGAGTCAAGTGAAGACTCTTTTTTCATTTAATAATTAGATATTGTTAATAACCTAAATGTCTAGAATGTCTTCTGCTGACAGGTGTGGTTTACACACAGTTAAAATGAGCTATATATGTCAAAGTATAAAAACAGATTACGTATTTATTATCATATATGTTTTTCCTTTTATGTCTAGTTACTTGCATATGCTCATTAAAACAGCGTAATCTTCTTGATCAAGAGACTCTAAATACTGGTGTGGCCTTAGGCAAATTACTTGATTTTAATAAACTTTGATTTGTTTCATGTGTAAAAAACAAAGTCGAAGTCTAAGATCCATTGAATTTCAACATTCTAGATGTTAAAATAATTAGAATCATAGAATTTGTACTATGAATTTTAGTACTTGATTCTTTAAACTTTCATAAACAAATCTTTCTGAAAACCCAGTATTGTTCCTATGTATTAAATTATTTTTAAATATGTATTTTAAATACTCTGAAAAAAAATGGAGGTACCCCATGTTTTGCTTTGTACCTGAATAATGTGCAATACTTATAAATACATGTCCTGTCTTGTACCATTCTGGTACAAAAAATGATTGCTAGAGATTGAGTTATTATGGCAGAACCTAGTTATGGGATCAGTGTCTTCTACTTTGAAAATAAATGACTCAGCCAGACGGCAACATTTATTTTCCCTAAATGACTAGGGAGGTAGCAATAGGAGACCATTATCCTGTGACAATATTCTGTTTTATTGACATTATCTCACAAATGTAATTGGTCCATTACTAAATAGAGGTTTTGTTACTGATCAATTTCGCATGATTTCTAAAGCCATTAGGATAATAAATATGCCATCCTAGTAATTTCATTGACAGAATGTTCTTTTTTTCTTCATTTACATTTGTTAGAGAAAAATATAGATTTAGGTTGAGCTTAAACACTACAATTTATACCAGTTTTGACTACTTTTCCATTAAGAGAAGGAGAATATTGTGCACAGTAATCATATTTGCAGTGAGCTGCTCAACTGATGACCTTTAGATTTTCATGCTTTTTTCTCCACCATACTAAACCACATCACATCATAATAGTTCCTAAGCAATTAGTTTACTACCCCCCATCTAGTGATTTTATTTGAAATAAGTTCCAGATCATTTCTAGGACTTTCCTGTAAATCCACTAGAGTAACACATCTGTTAAATCAACCCTAACCACTACCAGTGGGGATAATAACAGCATTAGGAGTAACAAAAACCTTGAGATGTCTTGTAGCATAAATGTTTCTTAATGTATGGCTTTTCCCCAAATGTTCTCCTCTAAAAACTCATCTGTAATCTTGTTAAATTAGAACTCTTCCAGTATCTTTCTGACTTTTACAGTTAAGGTTACAGTATTGATTTTATTTTATAGTCCATGACTCTCAGATGCTTAACACTAATAAGCCTCTATATCCAAGAAGTTTTCCCCAGAGGCTCAGGGGAAGAGCAGCTATTTACCTATGCCAGTATTTAATAAGAAACTAAAATATACTGTAAATCCTGCTTAATTGTTTGGTGTTTTTCCTTCTTTCTCATTAGGTTTTCTGTTATTATTTGAGATACTTTATCATCATCTGTTAAAATGAAATTGCTTAATGAACAAAACATTTTGAAGTGCTTTGTAAAATAATTTTTATTCATTCAGTATTTACTCTTATACTACCGTTCATTATTCAAAGGGTTTTTTAAAAAAATGTCTCAGGAAGGTGTTTGTGAGCTTCAAAGAAGATTAAGGTTTAACTTTGTATTGAGTGTAGGCGTAGCCTGGAGACAATTTTTTTTATAGAGATGTGATAAATAGAAACTTGCAGCAACATGCTACTTACTGTTTTTGCATTCAAATAAACTATATAGAGAGACTTAAACTATCACAGAATGTTTTAAATTGCTGAAGAATGCAGCAATATGCTTAAGTGCAGTTAAGATAAAATGATTTAATGATTAAAGTAAGAATTTTTATTTAACATAAGGACCGTCATAGTTTCTCCTTTAATAAAAAAAAAAACTGATTTCACTTTTAAAAGACTGAGAATTCTAATTGGAAATGATATCTCCTCTGATGGTAATTTGCCATTTTCCCAGAGTTATTCTCCTATTACAAATAAGTGTGTGTATTATATCTATCTATCTATCTATCTATCTATCTATCTATCTATCTATCATCTATCTATCTATACCTATCTATCTAGTTGGGGATAGATAGATAGATAGACAGACAGACAGATAGATTAGGGAAAGAGAGAGAGATAGAGAGGGGGAAGGAAGGGGAGTTTCTTAACATGGCAGATAATTATTTTTTAAATCATCTGGCATCATCAACTAATGTAGTGGGAATAAGTCCATATGTCTTGTCATAACATTCAGAGCTTTTTGTTAACTTGGATTGTGTGGGAAGGACTTATTTACATTTGTCACACAATCATGAAATTTTACATCTAAAAGAGATCTTAGAATATTCTCTTTTCTTCACTTGCATTTCACCAGACCCATTGTATTCCTTGAGCTAACTACATTATAGACATTCCATTTAAGCTTTTGTTTCCTAAAACCAAGATGAGGCATTGTCTTCTGAAAGTGTAATGTCTGTCAGAGTAACAAAATCCAATATTATATAATCATCTTTGGGAACTGTTCATAAAATTCTGTGGAGCTGCCTGCCAGCATATTTTCCCTAAACATGTATTTTTAAAGCCACCCCACCTCACTTTTTGAATTGAAACAACATGACTTATTTGTGGGGGTTACAAAAAAAAATTATCAAACATAAGCAAATAAAAATTACCTGGGAGCCCAGTGATGGTGCACCTGGTTGGGCACACAGTTTATAGTACAAAGACTGGGGTTCAAGTTCCTGGTCCCCACCTGCAGAGAGGATGCTTTGCAAGTGGATTAGCAGTTCTACAGGTGTTGCTCTTTCTCCTTTTCTATCTCTCCTCTCCATCCCAGTTTCTGTTTCTATCTAATCAATAAATACATAATTTTAAAAAACAAAAAAATCACTTGTACTGTTACCAATGGAGAACTCCTGGTCACATTTTTATTTACATGCCATTATATTCACTGTATTTTTCTGCACATATCTTTTATATTTTCTCTGTGTTTAATTACACTAAATCAGGTTTATATGATAAAGGTATATTTTGTGAATTCTTTTTTTTTGTCTTTTACCTCTAAAATATTATTATGTCATTCAATTTCTACTTTTTAGTGATTGCATAATGTGACACTGGCTAGACTATATATTTCTTAAAAATATTTGCTTTGTTCTAGGGTGTATTAGTAGTTTTCAAATTTTTATGTACCACAAAGCATACAAAAGCATCACTGCATGCACATCTTTGTACTTACATTTATGTAATTCATTCCTGCCTAGTTCTGTTAATTGTGTGCACTTCCTAGTGTAGCCTAGCACCAAGTCACCATGTAGATGCTCAGTAAAGATTTGTCAAAAAGGTGAAAACACTCTTATTGTAGAATTTCTGAATAAAATGCTATGTTCATCTCTAAGACTTTTGATAAATATTGTACTGTGATCCAGAAAGGTCTCAACCTCTTTATTTTATTTATTTATTTATTTTTTGTATTTGAAAATTTTTTTTATTTTTTATTTAAGAAAGGATTAATTAACAAAACCATAGGGTAGGAGGGGTACAATTCCACAAAATTCCCACCACTCAATCTCCATATCCCACCCCCTCCCCTGATAGCTCTCCCATTCTCTAACCCTCTAGGAGCATGGACCCAAGGTTATTGTGGGTTGCAGAAGGTAGAAGGTCTGGCTTCTGTAATTGCTTCCCCGCTGAACATGGGCATTGACTGGTCGGTCCATACTCCCAGTCTGCCTCTCTCTTTCCCTAGTAGGGTGGGTCTCTGGGGAAGCGGAGCTCCAGGACATATTGGTGGGGTCTTCGGTCTAGGGAAGCCTGGATGGCATCCTGATGACATCTGGAACCTGGTGACTGAAAAGAGAGTTAACATACGAAGCCAAACAAATTGTTGAGCAATCATGGACCCAAAGCTTGGAATAGTGGAGAGGAAGTGTTAGGGGGATACTCACTGCAAACTCTAGTGTGCTTCTGCTTTCAGGTATATATTTTGCAGTAGTTTACGGATACGTGTGAACATATGCTTTCTCTCACAGAAACTGGTGTATATCTAGGTTTTGGGACTTTGTTAGAAAGTGAACCACCTGAGATGGAATTAGAGTATACTATGAAAGGAAAGGTCTCACCCGAATAATGAAGCTGAAGAGTTGTCATTCCACACGTGAAGTCTCTGGACACAGTCTGAAGTGAAGCATGTTGAGGTGGCAATCGTTGTGTTAGTTAGGTTGTGATCGGCAGATGCAATATTATTTGATATGGATTGGGGGAGGCATACGGGAAAGTGGGCCCTATCCAATGGTTCTAGGACTGGGGGAAGTAGAGGCTCTATAGTGGAGATGTGAGGTTTCTGCTGTCTTAGAGTTCAAAAAGACAATCGATAGTTAATGTTATCATCACATTATTTAGTAATTGGGTTAGCTTTGAAAAGTCCTTTTGTTAGGGTTTGCTGTACAGTACCCAGTATCTTGTATATAGCTGTGCTATTGGTTGCTTCTGATCTACTTGGTCTAGGCTTTTGAGAAAGTCTGCATATCAATTACACAGCCAATATATTAAAAAGATTCAGTTTGTGTTTTGAAAAACTTCGAGACATACAATTAATTTTCCCCCTCTTGTATTAATTAACTAGTGATTTATATGACTACATTTTACTAGGAGTGTACATAAACACCATTCCCATCACCAAAAGACTGTGACCCATCCCTCCCACCCACTCCCACCCCCCACTGGCCCAGGAAGCTGCATGTCTACCCCTCACCACAGGGTTTTTACTTTGGTGCCTTACTTACAATTTGGTCAGGTCCTGCTTTTAGTTTCCCTTTCAGATATTCTTCCTCAACTTCTGTTGATGAGTGGGATCATCCCACACTCATCTTTATCTTTCTGACTAAGCTCACTTAACATAATTCCTTCTAGCTCTGTCCAAGATGGGTCAGAGAAGGTGGGTTCATTGTTCTTGATAGCTGCATAGTATTCCATTGTGTATATATACCACAGCTTTCTCAGCCACTCATCTGTTGTTGGGCACCTGGGTTGCTTCCAGGTTTTAGCTATTATGAATTGTGCTGCTATGAACATAGGAGTACACACCTCTTTTTGGTTGGGTGTTATGGAGTCCTTGGGGTATAACCCCAGGAGAGGAATTACTGGATCATATGGAAGGTCCATGTTTAGCCTTCTGAGAGTTTTCCAGACTGCTCTCCACAGAGGCTGTACCAATTTACATTGCCACCAGCAATGTAAAAGGGTTCCTCTGTCCCCACATCCTCTCCAGCATTTGTTGCTGCTGTGCTTTTTGATGTAGAGGTGGTATCTTAGTGCGGCTACAGACAGACTATGACCTACATAGTCAACGACTGCCACCTCTCCAGATTCAAAGGAGGTCTCGAAACTTTACATCAGGCTCAACCTGACGCTGTTGACTGGCTACGGAAGAAGGGCAAACGCTAGAAGTGTTGTCTTAATTTGCATTTCTCTGACAATCAGTGACCTAGAGCAGTTTTTGATATGTTTGTTAGCCTTTTGGATCTCCTGTGTAGTGAATGTTTTGTTCATATACTCTGCCTATTTTTAGATGGGGTCATTTGCTTTTTTGGTGCTAAGTTTGCTGAGCTCTTTCTATATTTTGGTGATTAGTTTCTTGTCTGATGTATGGCATGTGAAGATCTTCTCCCATTCTGTGAGGGGTCTCTCTGTTTGTTTAATAGTTTCTTTGGATGTGCAGAAGCTTTTCAATTTGATGTAGTCCCATTGGTTTGTTTCTGCTTTAGTGTTCCTTACAATTGGTTTGGTTCATCAAAGATGTCCTTGAGGTGTAGGTGGGAAAGTGTTTTACCAATGTTTTCCTCTAAGTATTTGATTGTTTCTGGTCTGACATCTAGGTCTTTGATCCATTTGGAGTTGATTTTTGTTTCTGGTGAGATAAAGTGGTTCAATTTCATTCTTTTGCATGTTACAACCCAATTTTCCCAGCACCATTTATTGAAGAGAGCCTCCTTTTCCCATTTAATCCTTTGGACCCCCTTATCAAAGATTAGATGTCCATAGGTGTAGAGATTTATTTCTGGGCTTTCAATTCTGTTCCGCTGGTCTGTGTGCCTATTTTTGTTCCAGTACCATGCTGTTTTGATGATGATGGCTTTATAATATAGTTAAAGGTCTGGGAGTGTGATGCCTCCATTTCTTTTACTTTTCCTTAAGATGGTTTTGGCAATTCTAGGTGTTTCAACCTCTTTATTTTTTAAGTAGCAATACCTGAGTGATGTTTGACTCCACTATCATATTCCATAATATTGACAGGTAGTACATGGCTCTATAGGCAACTTTGGAGCACGCCTTCTGAAATAAGTTTAAATCACAATGTCTCTCTGGCAGGGGTGGAGAATGTCTGGCCTGCAGACCATACACATCCTGCCAAATCATTTTGTTTGACGATGAAAGCATGAATTGGAATTCAGAGTGTGCTAATTTTTAAGTTGATAATGCTGTGTGAGCCACAGATGATGTTATAAATATGTAAATGGCCCTTGCAGAAAAAAGATTCCCCAACCCTGCCTATGGTCTTATAACTTTATCCATGCTCTCTTTTGTCGTCTATATTTTATTTAAACCATCATATATCATACCTCATCACATCTTTCCTCCCCAGGAGCCTATATAGATCCACTCTCTGTGAAAGAAATGTAGAGAGTGTCTGAGGTTGTTGTGTAAAGCTTTCAAATGAACACTCCTCCTCGAATTTCCCACCCTCATACTTATCTACAGTGGAATTTTATTAAAGCTACCACCAGCATTAGAGAGTGTTTTTTTTTTACTGAAAAACTTAAAGAAATTAGACTTTAAGCCTTCCTCTCATCAGCATCATTTACCAGGCTAAAACAAAGGAAGAGAAACCTTCGTCTCCTTTAGCAGTCAGCAAGCAAATCATCTTCCTTGCATTCTCCTTCACTGGGCCCAGGTCCCAAGCTCTATCTTTGTCTCAGAACCAACTCTGGATTTATTTTTATTTTTAAATTTTTATTTATAAAATGGAAACACTGACAAGACCATAGGACAAGAGAGGTACAAATCTACACTATTCCCACCACCAGAACTCCTTATCCCATCCCCTCCCCTGAGAACTTTCTAATCTTTATCCCTCTGGAACTATGACTCAGGGTCATTATGGGGTGCAGAAGGTGGAAGGTCTGGCTTCTGTAATTGCTTCCCCACTGAACATGGGTGTTGACAGGTCAGTCCATACTACCAGCCTGTCTCTCTCTTTCCCTCGTGGGGCAGGGCTCTGGGGAAGTGGGGCTCCAGGATACATTGGTGGGTTCATCATCCCCGGGAAGTCCAGTTGGCATCATGTTAGCATCTGGAACTTGGTGGCTGAAAAAAGAGTTAATGTATAAAGCTGAAGAAATTGATGACTAATCATGAAACTACAGGCAAGAATATTGCAGATGAAGATTTGGGGTCTCTGTTTTGGAAAAAGCTAGTAGGTCTATTTTAGGTATATTCCAGAAGGCCCAGGGCTTTACTAGTTTTTGCCTGAGGCTGCCATCTGATATGCAGGTGGACCCAAGTTATTGTCTGGGGAGATGGTGTCATAGCTGGAAAAAGGGCTGGAAAGCTCTGGATTTATGACCTGAAGTAGAAATAATAGATTTTTAGCTCAGGCACTCATCTTCTATACTAGATTTGGCAGTCTCTCCTTTATTCTAAATAGTGTAATCATTTATGAAGATAGCCATTTTTTATCTTGTCTTCCAGCTTCCACCCAACATGTTAAAGGCAGAAATTTCAAAAATCTAGCTGACATTTTTTGCTAGGTATTTTGGGTTGCTCAATGGTTTCAGTGAAATAATGGTTGCATTTACCACCTTTGCATTCATCCACCGCTGAATATGGTTGTTGAAGAGATTTTTCTATGTCCAAAGATCATGTAACTCTAATTAGACTTAAAAAGAAGTCTACAGAAATCTTAACTTATAGTAAATGAATAAACCTGGAAAACTATGAGGGATATTAATTTGCTATGGCTTGTCAATATAATAAAACCTTCTTAGATTCTGGTCATTAGACTACTCTAAATTAAATGTTCCCACATGAGTGCTTTCCTTTTGTGGTTCATTTCATGCTCATACCAAAAGGCCAAAGTTAACAGAAGTTTCCCTACTGTTTTCATTGCACCTTGAGTTTTTCTTTTTTTTTTTTTCTTTTTTTTTTTTTTGCATCAGAAGACTCTTGTCACATCTGTTCAGCAGTTTGATAATGTAAAAAAAAGAGAGAGAGATAATTTTAACAATGATTATGATTGTATTTTCTTCAAATTCTTAGTAAGAATACTTATCTTAACATTAAATATTGGAAATTAGAAGAAGCTAGAAATGGTGATGACTTAAGGTTATTTAGACTTTTTTTAGATATTTTTTAACTAGACAAAATGTTTACTAGTCAAGGAAAGCAGATTATACTTTGAATTGTTTTGCTAGTTGCAAATCTGAGTGAGCTTGCATATCTTAAGAAAAGCAGTAGTCTCAAACAGCATGTTGATCAAAACCAGTACCTTACATTCTGTTGATAAAATGGCATCTGCTTTTCTACTTGTAGGGTTTGAAATGTTGAACTTTCTCATCTGTTCTTACCTAGAGGATTGCTAGTTCTCTCTCAAGGAAGGCAAAACATCAGAATAGTTTAGTAGGTTCTTGATTAGGGGCATTGGGTATTCCTTGATTGATACTGTGGTTTGCAATAGAGGTTGAGAAGTTGGTAACGTCGTTCTCTCACAGACATATATGAATATTCCTGTATGTTTTCTTCACAGAGCAGGACAAGCATGCTTCCAACTCTAGTCCATGCAGTGGTCTTAAACTTAGTTTCATCCTGGGTGTTGGTGAGGGTGAGTGGCCCCGCCACTGGACAGAGAACGCAGCCTGCCACAACTCCCCAGCAGCGCATTCAGCCTGTGATGCCTTTAAAGTATTTTTTAATTGCCACCAGCATTATTATTATGTTTTATTTCTCCCCTTCTATTTTATTTGATAGGACAGAGGGAGAAATTGAGAAGGGAGAGAAGAAGAGAGAGTGACAGAAAGACAGACAACTATAACCTGCTTCACTGGGAGGTGGGGGCTCCAATCCAGTTCTTGCTCATGGCAACTTGTGCGCTCAACTGGGTGCACCACCACCAGGCCCCCTATTTAGACTTGCTTACAAATATAGTATGTCAATAGGAAACACAACTTAGACAAAGATTGGATTTAAAAAATATTTTGAGGAGGGTCGAACGGTCATGCACTTGGTAGAGCAGACATTACATAATAAGCAAGAACACAGGTTCCAGCCCTTGACTCCCCCCCACACACACACACTTGCATGGGGAAAGATTCACAAATGCTAAAGAAATGTTGCAGGAGTCTCGTTCTCTCTCCATCTCTATCTCCTCTCTGCCTCTCAATTTCTCTCTGTCTCTGTTCAATAAGTGAATAAATTGTTTTATTAATCTTTTAAAAACATAAAAATAAAGATTTTGAAGCAATTTGCCTCTTTGCTTACCACACAGAAATACGTATTACTAAATTATGATTTCTAAATCATGACACAATTAATATATTTTATTGAACATTATACTATGCTGAAAATAATAGCATCCAAAAATTCAGGGAATCCTGTGTACTCTTACATATCTGATTTTAACGAGCTATAAACTGAAGTATTGTTATAGGGCAAAAAAAAAAAAGGAATTGTTTGAAAGATGAAAATGATATATTTTTCATGAAGGAGAGAGAAATCTTTGTAACCTTACTCTATTCAAGCATATCGTTAAAGCTAACATATTGCTGTACTGTATGTGAAAAGAGAGCAGGTGTCCCAGATGGGCAGGTGGTAAGGTGACTGAGCTTGCCCTAGATCACTAGTTGACTTCAGTGAAGTTATACTAACAGGTGGCTAGCTGATTGGAGTGCCATGTGACATTTATCCCGGGAGCAACTTGGATGACAGGCTGCTACAGACTGAGGAAGGGGTCTTTGCTTTGATGAAGAAATTGCCAAAACTCATGTCTCATTAGTGTTTCCTAAGGTTCTTTGGAAGTGAACAACAGTTTAATTAAGGGCTGACGTAAACACGTTTCTGCACACTTTCCCTGAAGCATTTTATCACATTAGAATTGATCAAAATTGTTGCCTTAGGCTGACTTGAACAGATATACATCTGGAGCACCATTTGTGCAAGCTGCCGATGAGGCAAGTACATACGCTGTGTTTCACAGTAACACTCTTCCTTTGTAGTTGAAATTACCTTGTTGGGAGATGAGTTGATCTAACTATTTATTTAAGCCTTTTCTTCTCTTTGAAATGGTGCTATGAAGTGAATGACACATCAGGACTTAGGATGTATAGATACCACAGTGCCAAAAAATATTATAGTATAACTAGTTAAAAATTATGTGATAATTTGATTTTGCAAAATATTTATTTGAAGATAAGCTTAAATCTGAATGAATTAACTTATATATGTAATCTATTTGAACTTTTTTTCTTTACCTGGTGATCTTGTATTATTTATTTAACTAAAGAACTGGTTCCTAAAGCCATAACTAACTGCCCAATTTTGAATTCAAGCATGGTAGAGACACTGACAAATTAATGACACCATCTAGGTGAATCTTCCTTTCTAAAAAAAAATCTTGTTATTAAAATGAGTCATTCTATAATCAGATTTGACTTAATGAATTTTTATACTTAATGATTGTCTGCTGTGCTGCATGTACTGTAAGCATCACCAGAACAGGGAACATGTCTTGTTCAGCATCTTGAAATTAATTAACTAATTAATTAATCAATTAACTGATTTTCTTACTTAATTGTCAGTCAGAACACACTCAATTTTGGCTCTTAGTGGTCCTGAGGATCAAACTTAGGATGTCTGACATACAAGTCAAGCGCACTTCTACTGAGATATCTTGCAGGCCTTAACACCATAATTTTGTATCTTGCCATAGTGTCTAACTAACACTTATTAGAAATTCAGTGACTAGTTCTGTTTTTCTCTCGTTGCTTTACATTTCATTGCTTCTTTTCTAATGTGATCTACTTGTGTAATATCATTTTAAGATATTGGCTAGCAGATGCTACAGTTACAGTTATTTTGGCTATACTTATTTTATTCATCCTACACTATAGTTATTTTTCCACCATACAGTGTCTTTCACATGTAGGAGATTCTAAAAAGTAAAATGCCCACACACAGTGCCTGCGTTACCCTTGTTCCATTCTAAATTAAATATATGCATAGATGCATCTTCTTTAGTAGCAAATACTTCCAGCCTCTGCATATTTTTGCCATCTTGAAAAATAAATTTCTTAGGGAATAATTAGTCAAAATTTTAAAATACATGTTATGAATAGAACAAGTACAAAGTAATAATGAAAAAGCTAGTGAGAATGTGAAGGCACAAAAAGAAGGAAATTAAAGAAATCAAGACTTAAAAAGTTTCTAGGAGAGACTAGTAAAAAAGAAACTGTGTTAAACAGGTTAAATGGGAAAAATACTGTCCAATTCATGGACTAAGATGGTAGAAATGATTTTCTAACACAAAAGAATGAATGTTACATTAGAAGAAAGATACAGAGCTAGGAATACTCCTCCTGGCACCTTCCTCTCCTGAGAGGTAAAAACTAATTAGCTTAGTTAAACTTTAAATGAAATAATGGAGAACTATATATAAAATATGGTACTGTGTTTCAAAAATGCTACTGTGGTAAAACTTTAAGATGCAAAAGATATTTTTAGAGGAAATAATTTCAAATATTATTTTATGATGACTAGTGGAGAAGGCTGAAGTGGCAGACTTCATTGCTCCAAGATGACTTTTTCAGATAAAGAAAGAGAGACACAGAGGCAGTTAGACCTGCTTTCTAACACTATCACTCTTTATTTTTAAATTTTTTTCCTAAGAAAATCATTGCAGAACCGAGACAATAGCTCAACTTTCTTTTTTTTTTTTTTTTATTTAAGAAAGGATTAGTGAACAAAAGCATAAGGTAGGAGGGGTACAACTCCACACAATTCCCAACACCCAATCCCCATAACCCACCCCCTCCCATGGTAGCTTTCCCATTCTCTATCCCTCTGGGAGCATGGACCCAGGGTCTTTGAGGGTTGCAGAAGGTAGAAGGTCTGGCTTCTGTAATTGCTTCCCCGCTGAACATGGGCATTGACTGGTCGGTCCATACTCCCAGTCTGCCTCTCTCTTTCCCTAGTAGGGTGTGACTCTGGGGAAGCTGAGCTCCAGGACACATTGGTGGGGTCTTCAATCCAGGGAAGCCTAGCCAGCATCCTGGTGGCATCTGGAACCTGGTGATTGAAAAGAGAGTTAACATATGAAGCCAAACAATTTGTTGAGCAATCATGGATCCCAAGCTTGGAATAGTGGAGAGGAAGTGTTAGGGAGGTACTCACTGCAAACTCTAGTGTAGTCCTGCTTTCAGGTATATATTTTGCAGTAGTTTATGGATACGTGTGCACATAAGCTCTCTCTCACAGAAACTGGTGTATATCTAGGTTATGGGACTTTGTTAGAAAGTGAACTACCTGAGATGAAATTAGAGTGTACTATTAAAGGAAAGGTCTCACCCGAGTAATGAAGCTGAAGGGTTGTCATTCCACACGTGAAGTCTCTGAGGTGAAGCATGTTGAGGTAGCAATCGTTGCTTTGGTTAGGTTGTGATCAGCAGATGCAATGTTATTTGGTTTGGATTGGGAGATGTATACGGGAAAGTGGGCCCTATCCAAGGGTTCCAGGACTGGGGGAAGTAGGGGCTCTATAGTGAAGATGTGAGGTTCCTGCTGTCTTAGGGTTCTAAAAGACAATCAATAGTTAATATTATCATCACATTATTTGTTAATTGGGTTAACTTTGAAAAGTCCCTTTGTTATGGTTTGCTGGACAGTACCCAGTATCTTGTATATAGCTGTGCTATTGGAAGCTTCTAATCTACTTGGTCTAGGCTTTTGAGAGAGTCCGCATATCAAATACATAGCCTATATATTAAAAAGATTCTGTTTGTCTTTTGAGAAACTTTGAGACATACAATTGATTTCCCCCTCTCATATTAATTGGCTACTGATTTATATGTCTACATTTTGCTAGGAGTGTACATAAACACCATTCCCACCACCAAAGGACTGTGACCCATCCCTCCCGCCCACTCCCACCCCCCCACTGGCCCAGGAAGCTACATGCCTACCCCTCACCACTGGGTTTTTACTTTGGTGCCCTACTTACAATTTGATCAGGTCCTGCTTTTAGTTTCCCTTTCAGATCTTCTTAGTCAGCTTCTGTTGATGAGTGGGATCATCCCATACTCATCTTTATCTTTCTGACTTAGTTCACTTAACATAATTCCTTCTAATAGCTCAACTTTCTAGAGCACTCACTTGCATGCCTAAAACCTGGTAGTCCCAGGCTTAGTCCCTGACACCACCATATGCCCAATCTGAGCAGTTGTTCTGGTCTTTATCTCAGAATAAATAAATCTTTAAAAAAAAGAAAGAAAACATCATTTCAGATGACAGCATAATGGTTATGTAAAAGAATTTCATGCCTTAGGCTCAGCGGTTCGAGGTTCAACCTCCAGCAACACCATAAACTGGAGCTGAATAATGCTCTGTTCTCTATTTCTCTCTCTGTATCTCTTGATGATTAATAAATAAAATATGTCAGTGTGGTCAATTATACTTCCATTCTGACTTTTACTACTGTAAGTTAATTTTGCTATTTAAGGATGTGACTATGGTTTCTTTTTCAGACTGATAAGAGAATTTTATTCTTCTCTGTTTTGTTGGCCTGTGTAATTCTTCTGTATACTCTGAAATTGAAAGTACCATAATTATTCAGCACATGCCTAAAAAAAGAACTAGAAAAATAAACGTGTCTGTAATAATTACGCAATAAAACCAAATGTACCATTTTGATTTAGAAAATGCAAAAGTTTCCTAAGGGAGTCGGGCAGTAGTGCAGCGGGTTAAGCGCACATGGTGCAAAGCACAAGGACTGGCCTAAGGATCCAGGTTCAAGTCACCAGCTCCCCACCTGCAGGGGAGTTGCTTCACAAGCAGTGAAGCAGGTCTGCAGGTGTCTTTCTCTATCCCCCTCCCCTGTTTTCCCCTCCTCTCTCCATTTCTCTCTGTCTAACAACGATGACACCAATAACAACAACAATAATAACTACAACAGTAAAACAACAAGGGCAACAAAAGGGAATAAATAAATAAATATATTTTTAAATGCAAAAGTTTCCTATGTAGAAAGCCATATAACCACCTACCTTCTTGAATTTCTGTACAGAACCATTGATTTATGTGTCCTTTCCAAAAAGAGAGTCATGAAATTGTTTTTAGTGAAAATTCTGAACTAGTTAACAGTGGTTATAATCGCTTTGATTCTTCAGAAATTATGTAACTAGAATGATGTCTGTTCTCCTTCAAAGAACTGGCCAGGTCTGTTTCTTTTTAAATAATGTGCATGGGCAGGGGAGATAGCATAATGGCTATGCAAATAATGTGTATTATTTATACTACAGAATATTTAGAAACATTTACAAAGGTTTTATTTGAAATTTATACTTAAGCCACTTATCTACAAGATATACTTTAAGCCTAAGAGCATTATTTTCAGAAGTTAAGTCATTTAAAAAATATTTTATTGAAGTAACATTAGTTAATAACATAGTATGTTTAATGTGTACAGCATTATACCTTAAAAATCATATATATATATATATATATATATATATATATACACACACTGTGACCACTTCCAATCGTATACACTGTGATCACATCCAAAAATGTAGTTTGCATCTACTATATGTAATGATTACATTCACCTGTATCACCTACAATCTTTTACCTTTTTTTAAAAACAAATATTACTGACTTAATATTGATTTACAAAATTGTAACAGGAGTATAGTTCTGCACTGTTCCCACCACTGGACTTCTGTGTTCCTCCACTGGAAGCTACAGTAGTTCTCTCAAGGTTGCGGATATGGTCAACTATTGTTTCTATAACTGTCTATATTTGACTTTGTTTTTTGCCCCCTACGATCTTCTACCTTCTCTTCTTTCTGTCACACCTACTCCTGTTTCTATTTCCAAATATCCTTCATTTTTTCCTTTTCTCTCTCTGCCTACAAGTTTTTTTTTTCCCTAGAGCTAAGTTTTATAAAATGGTGAATGGAAAATTGAAGTTGGAATGGAAACTTGGTAATTTGTGCATGAGAACCCATTGGCATTCTGTCTTCTTGGGAATATATTTAGCAATTTTATCATAAAAATAAATACTTTAAAGCTTAATTATTTTTGCAACATTTAAATCATAAATCTGTGAACCTCCCTAGGTATCATTGTTGCTCAGGATGAAAAAAGTGGCACAATTTCCCCACGATATAGTTTCCTCTATTATTTTCCATTCCAACAAAATGTGTGATACATCCTCTTAGTCACAGAAGATGGTGATCTTTTACAACTTATTAATCAGTTAAATTTGAACTACATCTGTTTAAGTATTGTACCATCTCTGTCTCCAATCTTATGTCATGACCCATCTTTCTGTAGTATTATTTGTAGAACAAATGTAGTCCTGAATATTTCTGTCACACCATCCATCTGCATTCTTTGCTAAATCTTAAGCTTTACTCACAATGATACCAAACCTAAATCATTCTTGTGTCCTTCAGTAACTATCTGGAATAAATTAGACATTCAATAAGTATTCATGGAATGAATGTATGAGTATGTCTTCATAAGTGGTGTTCATGATTGCTGTCTCCATTTTAGATAAATCATCTTCCATGAAAGGGCTGTTCTAAACTACAAATGGAATAATATTGAGATTTTGGCTATCAATTGTAACCCTTCCCCCATCATGGAAAACATTCAGACATTAACTCATGAAATTCATGATGTGGGTTTTGTGAACTTCTTCATCTCTGTACTTTATAACTCAACTGACTATACCACTTGTACCTTTTATGTCCCCTTCCTTAGAAAATTTTTTTTCTTCCCTCCAGGGTTATGGCTGGGGCTGGGTGCCTGCACTAGGAATCCACTGCTCCAGGTGGCCATTTTTTGTGTTGTTTTTGTTTTTATTTTTGTTTTATTGGATAGGACAGAGAGAAATTGAGAAGTGAGAGGAAGATAGAAAGATAAGACACCTGCATACCTGCATCACTGCTTGTGAGGCGACTCCCCTGTAGGTAGGGAGCTGGGAACTCGAACTGTGATCCTTGAGCCAGTCCTTGTGCACTTTGTACTATGTGTGCTTAACCTGGTGCCCACCACATGGTCCCCGCCCCCCTTCCTTAGGACATTTTCTCTCATGACATTTGCCATTCCCATCTACCTTTCAAAATTAGTGCAGCTAGGGCACCATTCTTAACTCAGAAAAGCTGAATTGATCACTGTTCATCTTCAGTAAGACTAAAAAAGTGGCAGAACAAACCAGGACACCTTTGCTCTTTATGCATTTTTCTTCCTCTGTTGATTACTATTTTCTTTTATCATTTTCCTCATCATTTACAGTGACTACTCCTATGTAAGCAATTACTTTTTTTTAACTTTATTATTTTATTTGATAGGATAGAGAGGGACCAGCAGCTTTGCTTCACCACTCTGAAGTTTTCTCTCTGAAACTGGGGACTAGGGGCTTGAACCCAAGTCCTTGCTTCTAGTAACACATGCACAATCAGGTGTTCCACCACACAACCCCCCCTGATTTTTATTTTATTTTTTATTTATAAAAAGGAAACATTGACAAAACTATAGGATAAGAGGGGCACAACTCCACACAGTTCCCACCGCCAGCTCTCTGTATCCCATTCCCTCCCCTGATAGCTTTCCTATTCTTTATCCCTCTGAGAGTATGGACCCAAGGTCATTGTGGGATGCAGAAGGTGGAAGGTCTGGCTTCTGTAATTGCTTCCCCACTGAACATGCTTGATCCATATTCCCAGCCTGCCTCTCTCTTTCCCTAGTAGGGTGGAGCTGTGGGGAAGCAGAACTCCAGGACACTGGTGGGGTCCTCTGTCCAGGGAAGTCTGGTTGGCATCATACTAACATCTGGAACATGGTAGTTGAAAAGAGAGTTAACATACAAAGCCAAACAGATTGTTGGATAATCATGGACCTAAAAGCTAGAATAGTACAGATGAAGGGTTGGGGGGGAGCGGTCCTCCATTTTGTAGATAGCTAGTAGGCATATTTTAGTTATATTCCAAAGGGCCTGTGGCTATACTAGTTTTTTTTGTTTTTTGTTTTTTTCCCTGAGCCGGAAATCTGATATACTGATGGATCCAAGTTATTGTCTGAGGAGATGATGTCATGGCTGGAAAAGGAACAGAAAGCTGGATCAGGGAAGAGGGTAGCTCCCCAATATGGGAAAGGGGTATAAATATTGTTGACTGTAAACCCTATCATATCAATTTGATGTGATCTGGGGCCCATATTCAGCATGGGAGCCTATGTGACCTCGGCATCCCTGTAGATCTGAGCTCACATTCTGTAGTCATGAGTAAGAACGTTCCAAGCTGCCCCAATATCAGGACCCATCTTCCTTAGGTGTAGCATAGAGTATGTTGTCCATCCTCCATAGGGATGGACATCCAAAGGGAGGATGGAACATTTTCTACCGTTGTTGATCCAAGTTGAGGGCAAGGTCCTATGGAGCCCCCTACTTTAAAAAACAAAATTCCTCTCTTTACCTAACAAAATAAGTATTCCAATAAATGTTTGCAGAACGAGGAAATAGAAAAATATGCCTTCTTGCTATTCTTGTTATGGTATTTCCATTTAAAAAAAAGTATAGGTACCACTGCACTCAGTCATCGATAGCAACATTGACACCAAATTTTCTTCTGCATTTCCTATGGTGTGGTTATAAAGTCAAAAGACTGAATCTTAAGTCTCAAAATGAAATGCAAAAATGAAAAAGCTCTTGATGTGAAACCAGAGGACAAAGACAATGTGTTACCTGGATTTTCAGAAGTTCAGAATTTATCTAGTAGTAGGAATAATTCCAATAGTAATCTTAATGAAGCAAGATGCAGATTGTTCCTGACAGATATTTCAAAACTCCAACATAGCTGAGTCTTTGGCCCTTAGTATATGTTTTATAAAAGAGCCAAAGCATAAAATGTAATATAGTGTTGGAAAATGAGATCTTGCATTATGTTAATATGAACCATATAGCTTAAGAATGTCATAAAACTTGACTCCCCCCCCCCCTTTCCACTACAGATATGTCTTCTCCAACTACTATGAAGAAACCAGAAAAGCCATTGTTCAGCTCTACATCTCCACAGGATTCTTCCCCAAGATTGAGCACTTTCCCCCAGCACCACCATCCCGGAATACCTGGAGTTGCACACAGTGGTGAGGAGTTTCAAGTTTAGAGAAATCTCCCTTTTGTTTGCAAAGCTCAGATCCTCAGGGGTGGAGCAAAAGTTTATGAGTATAGTTATAGTGACCATTTTTTTCTCTGTGGAAAGAGGTATAATCGCAGCTGATCAACTATATTTTCTTGTCAGTATATGAGAACAGATTTTTTCCTTTTTTTAATATTTATTTATTCCCTTTTGTTGCCCTAGTTGTTTTATTGTTGTAGTTATTATTATTGTCGTCGTTGTTGGATAGGACAGAGAGAAATGGAGAGAGGAGGGGAAGACAGAGAGAGGAAGAGAAAGATAGACACCTACAGACCTGCTTCACCACCTGTGAAGCGATGCCCTTGTAGGTGGGGAGCCAGGGGGAGAACAGATTTTTTCAAAGCCATATAATGAACTACTTTTAATTGCCTGAAAACATAGATACATTGTTATTTTAATTGTAATGTCAGAGTTGGTCCTAAGTCTACATGCCTTTCGATGGGAAATATAAAATTTATGAACATTTAGTAAAAACATTTCAAATTTATCTTAAGTTTTATATTTTTCTTAATCATACTTTCAAATATCTGTACACTAAAGTATTATCTTAATGAGAAGTTTTATTAAAAGAAGTATATCATTGCTTTCTAATATGCATTCCTTCAATGGACAATGCTCAAACTTCAGTGTATGTCAAGAGACACTGGTTTCAAAAATGTACCTTCTCACCCTTGGAGGGTCTTCTCTAGTCGGGCTGGGCCCACAAATGTGCATTATAACAGTAGTCCCAAGGGATTCTTAATGCTATGTATAATTAGTGAACAAAGTTATGGTCTGAAAATTTAAACTTATGACTCTTCTAGTTATATTTTTAATTTTTTTAGAACTTCTAGAAATATCTTTCATTAGGGCAAATAAACAAATATACCATAAAAACTTTTTTTTGCACATAATTATGAAGTTAGAGTTAAGTTATTCCAGATGTTTTTCATTTATAGGTCATGGAAAGAATTTCATTTTTCATATTATTTGCTAAGTTGTCTCATAAAACATTAGACATTTATCATTTGTAATTTCCTATGATTTGGGTCAAATATTAAATAGAAACAGACATTTTAATCTCCAGGTCTACATATAGTAACTGGTAAACTTACTTTGTACTTATGTGGTTATTTCCCTCAACGTTATAGTGATAATGATAATGCAAGTATACTTTCCATGTTTTTTCAAACTTAAGAATTATATTTCAGGGCTGGGGAGACAACATTATGCAAAACATTTCTTGTCTGAGGCTCCACGCTGCAGTCCCTACCATCACCGTAATCCAGAGATGAGCAGTGCTCTAGTACCAATATAATATAATATGATATGATATGATATGATATATCATATTATATGATATAATATGACATAATATAATAATCTATATAATTAGAATAAATAATATATTTTAAAAGACTCATTTAAAAGACAAAACAATACATTATGACCATACTAATGTTGAAAGGTACAATTAAATGTTATTTTCATTCCATATGTTTTGTATATTATTCCTCTTTATGAATACATGATTTATGGGTAAGTTAATATGCTTATATGAAAGTTTGAATTCACATTTCTGTGGATTTTATTTTTGATCTTCCCTTAGTAGTATGTCTTAAGCCATGTGTAGAAAGGCTTGAAGAAGATAGTTACAGAATTAAGCTTTAAGTAAAAGTTTCATTAAAAAAAAAAAAAGGGTTTCAAGACCCACTCAAATGTCTATAAGCAGATATACAATCACTAGGAAATTACTAAGGATATTACTGTTTACTGATTAGTGACTTTCATCTTAACCAACTACTAGATAGGATATAGAGGGAGAAACTTCTCATTTAAACTTATATTTTACTTCTGTTTAGAATTTTAGTAGAAAATTTGTAAATCTTCTGTTTTCTAATGCTGTGACTTCATCTGTATTTATGAAATAAAACTGATGAGAAAATGTGTCCTGATGCGACATCTCTTTGCTAAAAATAAATACTTAATGAAATACTGGCTTATATAAAAAGAAAAGCAAGGTTTTTAAGATCATTCCCTAAGACAGGGATTGTATCTGTGTGTACTCTTAAAAGTACTGATATTTGGGGTCAGGTAGTAGTGCACTCAAGAGAGTGTATATATCACCATGCACAAGTACCCCAATCCAAGCCTCAGGTTCCCACCTATAGGGGGGAATCTTCATGAAAAGGAAGTTTCATGAGCAGTGAAGCGGTGCTGCAGGTGTTTCTTTTTCTCTCTCTATGTGCCCTTCCCCTCTCAATTTCCCTGGCCTTAAACAAAACAAAACAAATAAAATAAATAAGTTTTTTTTTAATTTAAAGAGCAGACATTCAGACTCCGAGTAAAAAAGTAACTTATTTTAAAAGAATTTTGTTAAATCATAGAGTCATAGAGAAAAGATGAAGAACTCCAAGTTTATATTTTCACAGCACTGATTAATATCAGAGGGAGCAGTGAGAAAATCGGCTGACAAGTCAATCTTTTCTTTCTCCTGCAGTCATCTCAACTCGAACTCCACCTCCACCCTCACCGTTGCCATTTCCAACACAAGCTATCCTTCCTCCAGCCCCATCAAGCTACTTTTCTCATCCAACAATCAGATATCCTCCACACCTGAATCCTCAGGATACTCTGAAGAACTATGTACCTTCTTATGACCCATCCAGTCCACAAACCAGCCAGGTAAAAATGACACACAAAATACGGTTAGAGTGTAAGGGAGATGGAACTCTTGTAAAACACGAAACTTTACTCAGATGTCATGTCTGGCAGAACATCAAGCTTGTGAAATCCATCTTCAGAAGTTTCTTGGTAACTAAATAAGTTTTTATTTAAAGGTGGCTGAGTGACAGGTAGGAAATGTGTTGGCCCAAAGGGGCACATTTGTGAAGATGTTTTTGGTTTGATGTTTTTGGATAGTCTTTGACTGAGAGAAAGTTTATGCAAAAGTACATTGGGAGAAAAGCTCTGAACTGGAGTTCACACCTCTGAAATACTTGGTTTGACACAGAGACAAAGTGCTTATTTCAGGCAGGAACAAGGTATGTGCTAAAATAAACACACACAAAAGAACGTGCAGTTGTATTTATAGACCAACTATTAGGTATTAAAATAAGCTTTGGTAATGTAAACATTTTCAGTGTTTGATGACTACTTGAATGTTCTTTGCTCAGACTTGACTACATTTAATAATGAGTGACATTACCAGAAGTGTCTGTTTTTATAAACATTGTGCAGTAGTTTTAGGGATTCATTGTATAAATGTAGTGATTCATGTACCTTTCTCACTCCCTAAACTTGTGGTTTCTTCTCAGTTTCCTAAACATGTGATCACTTTACAGAGGATTTCCCACATTTAAGTAGACAGTCAGTGTCTAGACCCTGGAAGATTTGGGTTTATCAATAACCGTAATATCCAAAATTGGTAATGTAAGTTTGATAATAAGGTCTAGTATTTAATTTTGCTGCTTTACCTTCTAAACCACTGTCCACTCCTTATTATGCCTTTTAAAGTTATAAAGGATTTTACAAG